>NW_022060168.1:0-98502 GCF_007364275.1 Archocentrus centrarchus
GGGGGGGGGGGGGGGGGGGGGGGGTGGGGGGGTGGGGGGTGGGGGGGGGGGGGGGGTGTTCTTGTAATGCACTGTTTCTTTTCATTGACCTTATATACTTGTTATACTCCACTCTGCATTTAATCATAATATTTTAATCTCTGGCTCTCTTCCACAGCATGTCTTTTTTCTCTCACCTCAGCCAAACCCGTCGCGGCAGATGACTGCCCCTCCCTGAGCCTGGTTCTGCTGGAGGTTTCTTCCTGTTTAAAGGGAGTTTTTCCTTCCACTGTCATCAAGTGCTGCTCATAGGGGGTCGTTTTGACTGTTGGATTTCTCTGTTTCTCTATTGTAGGGTCTTACCACAATTAAAAAGCAACCTTGACGCGACTGTGATTGGCATATATAAATAAACTGAATTGAATTAAATATGAGACAGCTTAAATATGTCAAAGGCTCTTTTTTTTAAATCTTTTTTGTAGCCTTGATTATGTGTACAGCCAGGTTGCCTCTCTTTGTGGTCAGTTTGCAACATATTAGGATCATTTCAGGTCTCATATTTGGATTGACATCTCGTTATCAAGCACGTCACAGGGACCACGTGATAGCATTGCTTACTGTAGTCTAACAGGGAACTAGAATATTGTCTTGTCTGGTCAGGCACTTAATAACTGTCTATATTTGGGCACTTCCAGGCTGAGGTTTCCTCTCTTACAGTCACCAAGTACAATAACTAAGGAGTGCCACTTTATCTGCTCCACATTTATTTGATGGGCGAGTGAACGCTGTGCCTCCTGCATGTTGGTTTGCGGTGGAATGGTGACCCTCACCAGCAGTGTTGGTTGTAATGTGTTCCAAAGGAATGCATCAGTGTAATTACATGACATTTTCAGTAACAAAATAACATAACTCATTACTGTGCTAAATTGACTAATGACATTACAGTTGCAATTATGTTAATGCTTGGGTCCTCCAGTTATCTGCACATCGGGCAGGCAAAAAGGGAAACTAAAAATAAAACTACATGCTTTTTTCTTCCTGCTACAATCAGCTGACTTGAGCTCCTGTGCAGGAGGATGAAAACGGTGGAGCCGTCTACAGCTTTTCATGAGAAGAGTATATGGACAATACTTTTTTTTTTATTCCGCAAAAGGACAAAAGCTGGATGTAAAGTGAAAACTGCCTCCAGGACAGAAACAGGTGTGTTACACTGCTAACACAACTTCAGCTCTTTGCATGTATCTGCACAACAACATGCTAACACAGAGTCAGCCAAGAACCCAGAGTGGTGATGAAGCTGAGCACATGCTGACCCCAGCCCAGCAGCCAGAGCATCATCTTCAACATGTAACAGAGGCAGTGACGAGCAGCCAGCCTTGCAGCACTGCAGCCTTCGACTCTACCTGTGCATGTTTCTACAGCAGAATCCCTGTAAAGATTACAGCTTAACAAAACATGTACAGATTTTGGTCCACAGTTTATTTTTGATCTCTTAGATTGAACTACTGATCTGAACCTCAAGCTTTCAAATAGGACTAAAAGATTGCAAACACCAATGAAGTTATTAATTTGAATGATTTCTGATAATCGGGAACAACAAGAATATTTGTCAGACGGTTTGATTGAGTGTGAAGTGTTAATGATCTTTGTGTAGGCCAGGTCTACTGTAATATGAGCCCAGACACAATGCAGTCTCTAAGAAAGAGATCATCTGACTGTTTTATCTTGAAATATTAAATGACAGTCAATCAAATAGGAACATTCTGATTATCAGTTTAAAATATTTCAAATTTGGCTCTTTTTTTCATGGTATTGAAGTTGCATGAACCAAGATGGCGCCACTGTGTACGGGCTGCCGTCAGCTGTTCTGTGTATTGTTTGCTGTCGCTCTGTTCCTGGTAGTCATCTGCCCAGATGTCTCCGCTTTGATCACCTACGATCGCAGACACTTCTAAAACCTCCAGTTTGTTTTGGTACCAGCATATACTGTAAAGAAAACTCAACGATTTTTCCTCCACACCTATCGGATGTACCTGAGAATTTGCAAACGCCAGAGGAGACGCGGAAAGCGTGGAGGTTATCGCGGTGCGGGTCAAAACTTACCTGAGCTCCTGGGTTTGTCTGTCATTACCCCCTGGATGGTGGTCTTTGCCGCCTCAAGGCTGTTGGGCTGCCTGTGGATTTCGGGCGTCGCTGGATCAGGCCGATTGTCCCGCCTGTCATCCTGGAGACTCGGCGTCCCTCGTCCTGGCGCAGGATGCGGGATCGTGGAGGCGGCGTAAACCATGCTAACCTTCGCCTGTTGAAGCGGGCCTGGCCTCAGCTAACAAGGATCTGGACATCCGAATGGCCCTACTAAATGCTAGATCGTTAGCCAACAAAACTTTCCTTCTCAATGACTTTTTCATCGCACAGCAGTTGGATTTTATGTTTGTGACTGAGACGTGGCTTCATGCTGGTGAGTCTGCACCTTTTCCGAACTTTTACCTCCCGGCTGTTTTCTTTCTTCAGCTCCCCGCGGATCTCTGGAAAAGGTGGAGGACTTGCTTCAATATTTAAATGCAGTTTTCGCTGTCGTCAGGTCTCGGCAGACCTGTACGCCAGCTTTGAACTGCAGCTGTTGGAGATAAACTCTTCCCCCTCGGTGCTCTGCGCGGTGATTTTACCGACCACCGAAGTGCACGAAGGACTTCATTGGTGACTTTGCTGACTTGCTGACGGGTCTCATACTAAAATATGACCGTATTTTAATTGTTGGCGACTTTAATATTCATGTGTGTTGTGAGAGTGGTCCACTGGTTAAAGAATTTGCCTCGCTTATTGACTCTTTTAACTTAACACAACTCGTGTGTGGTCCCACTCATGAAAAAGGTCACACACTGGATCTGGTGTTGTCCTATGGACTTAGAGTCTGCATCACGGGGATACGTGACTGTGGTATATCGGACCATTTTCCTGTTTTATTTACAGCAGCGCTCCCCAGCTCTGGGATAAATAGAGTATCCTCTACACGTCGTGTGCGCTTGGTTAACTCTTCATGCGCTGCTGATTTTGCAGCTGCTTTAAAAACTCTGACTTAAGCAATTGGATTTTTGCTTGAGCCTGAATACCGAGGACTTCACTAACTCTTTTATATCTGCTTGCACTGCTGTACTGGACTGTATTGCCCCTTTTACAACCAAACGCACCAAACCTTCCTCCCAGCCTGCTGGATGAGACAAACCCGCGCTTCTCAGACGTGAGTGCAGACGCGCTGAGAGAAGGTGGAAAAAGGATAAGCTCCATGTCTCCTTAGAGATCCTGCGTAACTGTTTATTGAAATACCAGAAAGCAGTAAAATATGCAAGTCTGCTTATTTCTCTAACATTGTTTCAAGTAACAGTCACAGGCCTCATTTTCTTTTAGTGTTTTTAATTCACTCGCTGATCCTCGCTGTAATGTAAACCAAGCCAGGTCTGTCCTGCACTGTGCGAAAACTTTAAGAAATTTTTTGTGGAAAAAATTTCTGCCCTCAGGCCTTCATCACCTCAGCCTGAAACAGACTCATCTGCACCTCCTCCCAGCAGAGCTGTCTTTGAGCAGTTTGAGCCTGTCACACTCTCCACACTAAAGGAGGTGATTCAAAATATGAGACCTGTAAACTCTCCCACAGACTGTGTTCCGTCTCGCCTTTTTAAAGAGGCTTTTGATTCAGTGGGACCAACTATCCTTGCTCTGATTAACAGTGCGCTTGCATCTGGTTGTGTTCCAGCTGCCTTTAAACATGCAGTTGTACAGCCTCTAATCAAGAAGAAGAAACCTTGACCCTGATGTTCTTTCAAATTACAGACCAATTTCTAAATTACCATTTTTATCCAAGGTTCTTGAAAAAGTTGTTTTTAAGCAACTTCAAGCATTTTTAAGTGAACATGGAATGTGGGAAAAGTTTCAGTCAGGTTTTAGAATGCGTCACAGCACAGAGACGGCTCTTTAAGAGTTTTAACGATCTGCTTTTAACTGTGGACTCTGGTAGTCCTGCAGTTTTAGTACTTCTAGATCTGTCAGCTGCCTTTGACACTGTGGACCACGAGATCCTTCTATCCCGCCTAGAACATGAAATTGGCATTAAAGGCACGGTTCTGCCTTGGTTCAGATCTTATCTTACTGATAGAAGTTTCTCTGTCCATCTAGGAAACTGTTTTTCTACCACAGCAAAGCTTTCTTGTGGAGTGCCTCAGGGGTCCATTCTGGGCCCAATTTTTTCTCATTGTATATGTTGCCTCTAGGGTCGATTTTTAGGAAACATAATATTTGTTTTCCACTGTTTTGCTGACGACATCCAGGTGTATATGCCCATCAAACTGAACAGCAGAGATCCATGGGAACCCCTGCTGAGCTGTCTAAGTGACATCAAGTCCTGGATGAGAAACAATTTCCTAAATCTTAATGAAAGCAAAACCGAGGTCATATGCTTTGGTAAATTTGACCCCTCAAGCTACTCCTCTGGCACTCCGAGTCATTTGGCTCCTCACTGTCGTGATGCTGTGAAAAATCTGGGTGTCATTTTAGATAGTAGTTTTAAAATGGAGAAGCAAGTAAGTGCTGTTACCAAAATCAGTTTTTACCAACTCAGAGTTATTGCCAAGGTAAAACCTTATCTCCCGCAGCAGGACCTGGAAAAAGTTATTCATGCTTTTATTACTTCCCGCCTGGACTACTGTAATTCTCTGTACTTTGGCATAGATCAATCATCTGTGCGCCGCCTGCAGGTAGTCCAGAATGCGGCAGCTCGTCTTTTAAACCGGTTTTAAAAAGCATGAACACATTACCCCAGTCCTGTCATCCCTTCACTGGCTCCCTGTCCGTTTTAGAATCGATTTTAAGATTTTATTGCTTACTTTTAAAGCCTTAAACGGACTGGCACCTTTGTATCTGTCTGAGCTGCTTCACTGTCACACCCCTGTAAGAGCTCTGAGGTCATCGAACCAGCTGCTCTTACAGAGGCCTAAAACTAGACTAAAACAGAGAGGTGATCGAGCTTTTGCAGCAGCAGCACCAAAGCTATGGAACGATCTACCTCTCCATATCCGCACAGCTCAGACGATACACACATTTAAATCTCTATTAAAAACACATTTCTTTTCTTGGCATTTGGCTGCAGTGCTACCTACCTCCTTTAGATGATTGTTTTATGGTATTTTTATGGTACTTGTTTTAAACGTTTTAATTTTAATTTTCTTATGTTATTTATTGTTCTTAATGTTTTTATTTATTTATTTTATTTTATTTATTTATTTATATATTTTATTTTTATTTAGTATAGTCCTTGGGGTTACAGATCTTGTACAGCACTTTGGTCAACGTCGTTGTTTTAAATGTGCTTTATAAATAAACTTGACTTGACTTGACTTGACTTGCAAGCACTTACCTGTGGGTGAGTGTGTCAAGTAAAGATGGTTGCAGCCATGGTCATAGGAGCCGTATTGACCATATGCATATACAGCATACAGTCATCCAGCTCATAGTACTTTGTGGACTTTTGTGGGTCATTACCACAAAGGGTTTTCTGTGAAAGCACTGTGAGATTTGTGAGACCTTGACACTTCAGGTGACCTCAATAGGTGTGAGTGGGGTTTGAGGCACCTGGAAGGGATCTCTATATCCAGTAGAGAAGTCAGTGTTGTCTGCAATGATTTGATCCTGTGGGAACAGATTAAACAAGGAATATTAAACTAGCCAAGTACAAAATTAACAGTCAACATTTATTAGGACTACCTTTCAAGTGCTAATGCGTCTCACCAATAAGACGATGACCCTGGTGCCCTTTAGGTCTACATGTGCTCATAAATCAGACCAAAAAAAAACCAAACACAAAAGAGTTTCATTTAGTCAGTGATAGTAAAATGGCTCATTCTCTCAGACACAGCTGCACCACAGCTGTCTTGCCAACCACAGTAGTCCACAAATAATGACAAGACATCTACTTGGTCAACATTAAACAAGAAGGCATATTAAGCCCATGTCATTTTATTTAGTAATAGATTAAAAAAAATCGCCTTGTTATTTATCTTAGTAAAAACCTAAACTACAGTCTAATTACTTTAAAACAAAGATTGTGTTGTAACAAGTGTGATGAAGTTTACTAACGAAAATGATGTTGTGCATACAAAGCACAAAGAAAAAATGCACTTCACAAGCCTGATCAGAGCAAAGCATGCAATACCTGTTGGTACCTGTTATTTGAAATGTAAACTAAGCAAAAAGACGATTAAAGTGAAAAGCTAGCGCTTGGAAATTCAATTCAATTCAGTTCAATTCAATTTATTTATAAGCGCTCAAAATCACAACAAACAATTGCCTCACGGTGCTTGTATTGTGGGTAAAGACCCTACAATAATACAGAGAAAACCCAACAGTCAAAAACGACCCCCTGTGAGCAGCACTTGGCGACAGTGGGAAGGAAAAACTCCCTTTAACAGGAAGAAACCTCCAGCAGAACCAGGCCTCAGGGAGGGGCAGTCATCTGCTGAGGGGCTGAGGGGGGAGAGACAGAGATTACTAATAACTAATGATTAAATGCAGAGTGGAGTATAAACAGAGTAAAAATGAATCTGAGTAACATCCATTCTTAATCCAGAGGGTTTTATATGATGTGGCCCACCCTTTGCAGCTGTAACAGCTTCAACTCTTCTGGGAAGGCTTTCCACAGGTTTAGGAGTGTTTATGGAATTTCTGACCATTCTGGAAGAATGGTCAGGCCTTCTCTCCAACATCAGTGTCTGTGAGGTCAGACACTGATGTTGGAGAGAAGGCCTGGCTCACAGGCTCCGCTCTAATTCATCCAAGGTGTTCTATCAGGTTGAGGTCAGGACTCTGTGCAGGCCAGTCAAGTTCTTCCACACCAAACTGGCTCATCCATGTCTTTATGGAGCTGCTTTGTGCACTGGTGGGTGGGCTGTAGCTCAGTAGGTAGAGGCAGGTCACCTACTGATTGGAAGATCAGCGGTTCAGCTACTCCAGGCTACATGCCAATGTATCCTTGGGCAAGATTACTTACCCAAGTTGCTCTCCGACGCAACCGTCGGAGTGTGAATGTGGTGTGAATGTTAGATAATTAAAGCACTTAGCTTTAATGAATGGGTGTGCATGGGTAAATGTAAACGTGTTGTGTAAGCGCTTTGAGTGCTCAGACTGAGTAGAAAGCGCTATATAAGAACTGATCCATTTTACCATTTACTGGTGTGCAGTCATGTTGGAACAGGAAGGGGCCATCCCCAAACTGTTCCACAAAGTTGGGAGCATCAAATTGTCCCAAATGTCCTTGGTATGCTGAAGCATTAACAAGAACACTCTCTACACACTGTTCTTGAGCTGATCTGATGGCCACATGAAGGTTGGAGTCTGTAGTGATTGACTCTCAGAAAGTCGGTGACCTCTGTGCACTATTGACCCTCAGCATCCACTGACTCTACAGATGACTGTGGAATATTTAATAGTGACTGGACTTGTGCACAGGTTAATTCACGGTATCACGCATTCACTGAGCATCCTGAGAGCGACCCATTCTTTCACTGATGTTTGTAGAAGCAGGTCTGCATGCCTAGGTGCTGGTTATACACCTGTGGAAGTGACTGGAACACCTGGATTCAATGATTTGGATGTGAGTGAAATACTTGTGGCAATATAGTGTAAATGAGAGAAAATGGATGGATGGATGGATGAATGGATGGAGTAGCAAAGACATACAAAGTGTGGACAAAGGTCATAATGAAGATCTGGGTTCCAGAGCCGAGGAAAACTGATAGCAGCATCCCCTTCCTGGGAGGTCGAAAAACATCTCCATGACTAGCTTCCACCCAAACTCCTCCTGAGCATCTTCCTGTAGAACAGGACAGATGACCAGCTATGATGACAGCAACAAACATTACCACATGTCCACCAGATGCAGCTCTGTCATGTTGTGCCATGGCTGACATGTGTGATCATGTAGTAGAGACAGTCAAAGTAAAAAGTTATTTTAAAATTTTAGTAACTATGAACTCAGGTATAATGCAGTGGACAGCACAACACCAGCAGTTCTGTCAGTCAAAGAAACAGAGACTCACCACAGAGTCCATCTGATTATATCTGGCGATATCTTTATGGAGAGTCCTCAACATGATCATGGCCACCATTCCAGACAGGAACAACACAATAACCAAGGAGTTCATTATGCTGGGGAGAAAAGTAGAGCAGATGTGAGTATTTTGAGTGAGTGTTTTTGGAGTGGTCATCTGCCAAATATCTATTCCATTCAAAACAGGCAGTCATGTTCACTGGATGACATCCAGTGAAGAGTGGATGTATGAGAAAAATTAGGCAACACAAGGAAAAAACACAAGAAACACAATAATATGACTTTCAGTGCAGTAACATATCTAAAAAGAAACCCCTATGGTTCCAGAGCTGAAATGCTCCTTGGACACTATCAAATGTTGTCTGTAAATTTCATCTTCATATTAGCGTTCTGGAAGTTGTGATGCAACACTTAATCACTGAATACAAAATGAGCCAGAGCATCTTAATTTAGTAACAGATTAATGCAGAACAAAATCCCCCAAAGGTATTATTGTTCACCACATTCCACTGACATCAGGAACAGCAGATTGACAGAACTGGTTACTTTAACATGGGGAACAGTGCTGATTAAAGAGCTTGCTAACTACTCGTTAACTGGTAAAGGAAACTTATCAGTTACCAGTTGTACCTGTGTCAACAAACAAAGAGTACGGAAATAAAATTTATGAAACACTGACAGCGTCTGTGAGTTACCTGAACCACTGGATGTTAGTGTGAGGCATTGACTCCAGGATGTAGTCCCATCGAGATGCCCAGCGAATAGTCTTGTCTTCCTAAAGCGCAGACGGACAAATATAAATCTTTGTGTAATCTGCTCAGGTCAGGAGTAGAATCAGGATAGAAATAACTTTATTTATTCACCTTCATAATGACAAATTAATAATGGAACCTTTTTCTAACTGTACCTAGAGCAGCCGCACAATCTTTCTAACCTGTAACAGTCTTTAAAGTATTTTTGAAGGTGGCAAGCAGCATTAAGCATACGGAGACAACATTTTTGTACTAACCACAAAGTTAACAGAGTAGGTGTACGTGATCTTGAACATCCCTGTGTGTTTGTTTTTCAGGAACTTTGGGCCCCCAGAGCAATCAGGGCTTTGATCGTTAGGGTGTTCATAGCTGAGCAGAGAACAAAAGAAGACAAAACCAAGAGCTTTCAGTGGAAGTAAATTCAGATTTCCATACTGCAATATTACTGAGAAAAAGAACTACAATCCAATAGTCAAGCAGTCTCTATCAGCACACACCTGGTGACAGATGAGAGAAAAAACTGTCCTTTAGCAGAAGAAATCTCTGACAGAATCAGACTCAGGGAGGGCAGTCAAAGGAAGAGCATCGGAGACAGCGAGCAACAAACAGGAGAGTGCAAGGGACACAAAACGGTAACACTACCACACTGTTCTACTAGTGCCTGGGATGTGTTCTTACACCAGGAGAGGGCATCAGAGCTCTGTGAAAATTTGCCAAATGTTATATAGTAGAATCAAATGTTAACATCTACTAATCATAAAAAGCTAAAAATCTGGCAATTTTGTTTTGACAAAAAAAGACCCATGTCAGATAAAAATAATATCATTACCTTTTGGGTTCAATCTTGGCAGCAACCAATCGTGCCCCGAGTTGCTCATGCTCCACAATATGGTAATAGATGGTGATGTCCACGTGGTTAAAGATGTAAAAAGAATCCCTTTCATTAAAGTTAGACTGGAAAACAATCACAAAGATACAACAGTTCAGATCATGATCAGGTAAAAATGTCACTGCTGTCGTAGTCCAGGCTGTTTGTAGCTGTGTGAACCTTTATATCTTTATTAATGACTGATCATGATGATAATAGGGAATGGTTGTACACATTTACAATTTAACCCTTATATGCGTGCACTTTTTTGCTTACGTTTTTAGTGACCTGGAGTTAATCTGTACCCCATGGATTTAATCAAAGAAAGCATAGATATAACCATAAAATGAACTTATTTCAACCAATAAATGAACACTGCATGCATCTAACCACCAAAGAAACACTGCATGCATTTAACCACCAAGCAAACACTGCATGCATTTAACCACCAAACAAACACTGAATGCACTTAAACTGAATTGGAATATTCTGCAAAACATTTATCATTAGCAACCTCATTCTGGATGAACATACCTAAAATGAAGTTACACAATACCAGGTAGCTGATAAGACTTGGGAGCAAAAATATCCAGATATATGTATAGAAAGACTAGCTAATTTCATCTAAATTTGTCTGATATGAAACCTTTTCAAAATATTTTTTATTACGACAAATCACTTTTTCTGTGTTCACTGTACAATAACCTCCTCAAGTCCAAGGTCAATGTTCTGTATTTCTAGCCATGCCAGATGTGCTGACAGGTTTTGTATGTCTTACCCCTACTTATTCTCCCAGATCTTTTACAGTTGCAGCTGGATGTATATAGGATTTGATTCAAGTATTCCAGTCCTATCTATGTATATATATCTACATATATATCTATATATCCTACCTATATAGAGATACCACAAGGTAGCAGTGCTGCATCAAAAAGAGACACATTTTGGCAATGATGGAAACCCTGGGGTACAGAATTACCCCAGGTCCATAAAACTGTAACTTTCGCAATTGAAATGAAAAAGTTAATAAGTGGCTATTGATTGATGAGGGCAATGCATAAAAAAAGGACCAGTAAGGACCAAGGAACAAACTCCTAAAAGGATTGCTCGATAACATTTACTCCAATAATATTATTTTAAAAAATTGGGACTTGGGGTACAGAATTACCCCAGGAACGCATAATAGGGTTAAATTTGTTGGAACAATGTAAGTAAAAGTGTAAATAATGAATTAGATGTAAGTGGAGCTGTTCATGAAAAAAAATGTGAAATGTAATTTAACACTAACTCACATTGACCACACATGCGTCTTTAGGCTGACCAACTTCTGTAACAAAACAGCCTATTGGAACCCAGGATTACAGAACTTCTGTCCATCTTCAACATCATAACACCAGGTGACCGGCATGTTATCCAAAATCCTACACACACACACACACACACACACACACACACGAACAGGAACACGTCTGCACACACACCTCAGAGTTATACATTTATTTAGGGCTGTAGGATTATGGTGAAAATAATAATCACAATCACTTTGTTCAATATTGAGATCACAATTAGTGATTGATTGTAGTGACAAAAAGTTTTAATAACACTGATCATATCATTTTAACCATAACACTGTAATCAGAATACTAATCATATCACTTTAATCATATCACTGTAACTATAACACTGCATTAAATTCACTGAAATCAACTTTGTAACCAAATCGCTGTATCGTTATCACTGCAGTCATAACACTTTCATCATTTCACTGTAATGATATCACCTTCTTCTTCCTGCTCTTGTCGGAGACGGTCGCACTATCTCTCTCTCCCTGCCCTCCCCATCTCTCCGCTTGCTGCTTGCTGTGAGAGCGTCTTTTACACACTGTCCGAATAAGAATAAGATTGAAACATGGATCTGGCAAACTGGGCATTCTCCATCATTGATCGAATTTTTTCCACTATGAGACCCGGGACAGGGGAGCCTGCGTGTCCGAGTGGAACAGACCCAGTTGGATACGTCATCAACTCTTGGAGCTCGTGGAGACCGGTGTGCTTCTCAGCCCTTGGAGTGGAAGACGTGGAAGACGCATATATATTCGGCTTTTTGGTAGCGGTATCTTCTCTGTCGGTGGATACCTGCTTTACTGGCAAATTAAGAAAATCTGGACGGCGGTTCGACATCTGCAGAGGCTGCCGACCCAGGTGGAAGGGCTGAGCAGAGCCGTACAAACTCAGACTCAAAGCCTGGTGGACCTGAGCCGCAAGATTAGCGAGCTCGCAGGCGAGAGGGGTTAGATCAGGAGATATAGTTCGGTTCTGCACAGTGAGGACGGCAATCAACGAATTTGGAATATTGGATTTTCGAATGGTTTCCCAGTAAGACTGAAGGCTGTTGGAAAAACAAGCAGCCTGTTCCAAAACAATATTTGTTATCAGGAATTCGGCTCCCCTGCCGGCCTTGGGTTGGCAACCATATCTCTCTCCAGGGCTCTGTGTGCGGCTGCTCTTCCCCCCACTCCGCGTTGTGATTTGTGAAGCTGGGTCTGGTGTATCACGGCCGCTGATGAAATTCCACCACTATCAGCGAACTGTTTTGGCTGGAACCTGGCATCTGGCTCCGCAATGCCCCCACCTCTCGTCTCCGTCTGCATCCCCTCCTGACCTGACCTCACCTACAGCCGCTGTCCTCGCTTTACATG
The DNA here is from genome assembly GCF_007364275.1 of Archocentrus centrarchus. Lineage (NCBI taxonomy): Eukaryota > Metazoa > Chordata > Actinopteri > Cichliformes > Cichlidae > Archocentrus > Archocentrus centrarchus. The sequence goes on from NW_022060168.1 coordinate 12,393, forward strand.
TGCAAATGCTTTGCTAAGGTGGTTTTTTTTGGACCCTGGTATAGTGCTCTTTTTGAGCACTGTTCCAGATGACTTTTTTTTAACCTAACTTCCCCATGATGTGTTGTTTTCTCCTCCTGCCAAAGGTAGCGCTGCAAGTCGGCTGCATGACCCGAGGACACATATCCCCCTATGTGTGTTGTGTTTTTGTGTATTCTTGGATGGTGTTCTGTAACTGCAATTTCCAATGTGTGAACTTGTTCACCCACGTGGCAAATAAACTTCATTCATTCATTCATTCATCACTGTAATCTTTTCACTGTAATCGTAACACTATATCATAAAACTGTAATGATCAAGAATCAAGAATCAAGAATGCCTTTATTAGTCCCACAAATGGGGAAATTGCAGTTAACAGAACATCCATCCAAAACAAGCATAAACATAACACAGACATGATAACTTCTTAATCATAATGCGGTAATCATAACACTGCAATAATTTCACTGTAATCATAACACTGTAACCATGACACTGCACAAATCTCACTGTAATCATAACACTGCAATAATTTCACTGTAACCATGACACTGCAATAATCACACTGCAATAATTTCACTGCAATAATGTCACTGCGATAATAGCACTACGATAATTTCACTGTGACCATGACACTGCAATAATTGCACTGCTATAATTACACTGCAATAATTTCACTGCAATAATGTCACTGTATTAGGAAGCTGACAGCTGCTATCATGAGGCACTGCAACAATTTCACTGTAATCATAACACTGTAACCATGACACTGCACAAATTTCACTGTAATCATAACACTGCAATAATTTCACTGTAACCATGACACTGCAATAATCACACTGCACAAATTTCACTGTAATCATAACACTGCAATAATTTCACTGTAACCATGACACTGCAATAATCACACTGCAATAATTTCACTGTGATAATGGCACTGCGATAATAACACTACGATAATTTCACTGTGACCATGACTCTGCAATAATTTCACTGCAATAATGTCACTGCGATAATTTCACTGTAACCATAACACTGCAATAATTTCACTGCAATAATGTCACTGTATTAGGAAGCTGACAGCTGCTATCATGAGCCACCACCTCTGTTCAATGCTGGCCGTTCACAGTGGACATAGATGGCCTCTTTCAAAACATCTTTGTTCTCAGTACAAAATGTGAACAGTGGCGTCCTCAAAACACATGTGGTTATTCCAATTGGGCCTTCGTCAAATCAGAGGAGATGCACAGGAAAGAAAGGCAGACACCAACTAACATTATCTCTTACGTAGCAGCTTTGTCAGAGAAATGCAGGAGAATTTGCTCCAAGCATGACATCCCAGACACACTTTAAGACTCAAACTGGTCCCAAGGACAAAACCCCCAAACGCAGGCTAAGCAACATAGTGTATGCTGTGCAGTGCAGAGAGGAGTGTAAACTTCAGGCAGCAACACAGCTCAGCTGATCACAGCCTGCACACCAAGAACATTTACTGGCGCTCACAAGACAAAGTTGTGATTTTTCTCCCCATGTGGAGCCACTACAACTGATCTTAGGGTTCCCCCACCTTCTGAATCCCACTGGAACCCCTGAGTATCCTCATTTTTGTGTTTCGGTGTGGAGGCGCAGTGACCCTCTGCTATGTAGGCAACAGAAAATAGAGTTGTTTTTAAATTCCCTTTCACAGCTTGTGTCCTACATGACACATTCAAGCTGATTCAAATTTAGATTGGAATAATGTTTGTATTCTCATGTAATATTAATTAATCTTATTATATCAAGATAGCAGGTCCAGATAGCTTTACACAGAAAAAAGCTGGTAGAAATAGCTCCTTTTACTTTCTTACTTTGAGTACAATTCAGAGCCTGTACTTTTTCACTTTTACTTTAGTAAAGAAGTTGAACCAGTACTTCAACTTTTACCAGAGTGTTTTTTTTTAAGTATTTGTACTTCTAATTAAGTACAGAATGTCTGTAGTTTTGCCACCTCTGCTAAAATGTGAACAAATTTATTTGGTCTCAATAACTTGGTCCTGTTTCTTCCTAGTATTATTAGTCATGATATCTGACATTACCTTTCTATTTAATTATTTATTATTTGTATTTAATTTATAATGTATTATAAATTGATATATTCTGTATTTTATTTCATCATAGGTTTAAGGCAAAAGAAGACGTTTGGAAATCCAAACTTCGAGCTCTGACTTTCGCTGTGCACTCACAATAGAAAGACAGTGAAATGACTTCTTTTTTGTTGTTCAGACAGTTTTATTGAGGAGTCAAACATGAAAATTAAAACATCAACAATACAAATCTGTCCTCTTTTGATATGAACATAAAACATTAAAACAATACAAAGTTAAACAAAACAAAGGTAACACAAATAAACAAGGACATTCTCAAAACCCACCCCCCTCCCCTGTCCCTAGGACTTACATCTTATCACACCAAGAGTCAAATCAAATTCTCTTCAAATAGAGTTATCAATATATTGTCGAAGGGGTTGCCAAGTTCTATTGAATCGCTTTAAGTTATTTACTAAGGAATACCTCATTCTTTCCAGGTGAGAGAGCTTTACCAGTTCTTCGAGCCACAATTTAACCGATGGAACCTCTGATTTTTTCCAGAACATCAACACTAGTTTTTTCCCTACGATGAAGGCATAAGATAATAATTGTTGTTGGTATTTATTAAATTGTGAAAGTTGAACAGAAACTCCGAGTACAATCAGAAGTGGGTCCAGCCTCAACTCTGTATGAAACATATCTGATAAAGTTTTGAATATGCCAGACCAAAATGGGGCTAATTTTGTACACAAAGAGTAAGAATGGAGGAGTGTGGCTTCTTCAATATGGCATTTGTCGCACAGTGGGGATGTGTTAGGGAAAATTTTATGTAACTTCACCTTACAGTAATGAAGCCTGTGAATGGTTTTAAATTGAATAAGTCAGTGTCTAGAGTTGGCAGAGCACTTGTGAATATTCTCTAGCGCAGCCTTCCAGAGTCCGTCGCTTATCTCCGTTCCTAAATCCTGCTCCCAGCCTGTTCTAAGGCCCTGCATGGATGGCGAGGATCTGGACAATAACACATTATAAATCCGGGAGATTAGATGTCCTTCCCCACCCCCCAATTTGAAAAGTTCGTCGAATTCATTAGGTATTATATTCTCTAAAGTGCGCATGTGTTTTTTGGCATATGCCCTAACCTGTAGGTATCTAAAATGATTATGTTTATGGAGACCAAATTTGGCCTGAAGTTGCGCGAAAGAGGCAAAATTACCATCCACCAACAGGTCGCCAATAGTCCTGAGGCCTAAATCTTTCCATTGTGTATAACCTGAATCTAAAGTGGGAGGGACAAATGAGGGATTCTTTGCTAATGGTAATAAGGTAGATATAGAACCAATACCGAACTGGGATTTTATCTGTTTCCAAATACGCATAATACTGTGAATGATGCGGTTATTGTTGTATGTCAAATTATCTATACTTGTTGGTGACAGAATAAGAGCACCAATTTCATGAGGACTGCAGTCTTCTTTTTCCATTGTGATCCACTTGGCTTGTGTAAAATTATGATCTAGCCAAATTGTGATGATGCGAAGTGCACAAGAGTAATAGTAAAATGAGAAATTAGGGAGGGCTAGTCCACCCTCCAGTTTTGCCTTGCAAAGATGAGCTTTGTTAATTCTGTGCGTTTTATAGTCCCATAGAAATGGGACGATTATGGAATCAAGTTTCTTAAAAAATTTCTTAGGTAGAAAGATGGGAATATTTTGAAACAGATAAAGGATCTGAGGGAGAAAAACCATTTTTATTGCGTTGATTCTTCCCACCAGGGAAATGGGGAGAGATCTCCAAAATTGAATGTTATTCTGCAGCTTCACCACCAGGGGGGTGAAATTGGCTTCATAAAGTGAGTTAAAGTCCTTAGTAACCTCTATTCCAAGGCAGGTGAACTTAGTATTAACAATTTTAAATGGCATACTTTCCAAGATCGAAAAATCCTTGAGCTTAATTGGCATCAGTTCACTCTTGGACCAATTGATCCTATAACCCGAAAACCTGCTAAACAGCGAAATTGTATCTAGGAGCGTTGGTATAGTACACTGAAGATTGGTTATGAACAGAAGGATATCATCTGCATATAAGGAAATTTTATTTATAGTCCCTTTAGTATTGTATCCCTGTATAAGGGGGTTGGCACGAATTGATTGTGCAAGGGGTTCTAGGGCTAAGGCAAAAAGTAAGGGTGACAGTGAGCAGCCCTGTCTGGTACCCCTATGTAACTGAAATATTGGGGAAAGTGTCTTTTTAGTGACAATTCTAGCACAAGGTTTATGATAAAGGATTTTTAACCATTTTACAAAGTGTTCGCCAAGATCGTATCTTCTCAGGGTTGCAAAAAGGTAGGGCCATTCTACCTGATCAAAGGCCTTTTCCGCGTCGAGGGAGAGGACAGCCAAATCAGAAGCTTCCTCCCTCTGGGAGTATATCACATTATAAAGACGTTGCAAATTAAAAAAAGAGTGTCTGTTTGGTATAAAACCTGTCTGATCGGGATGAATTAATTTATCCACTAATAAAGTCAGCCTGTTAGCTAGAATCTTGGCTAGTATCTTTTGATCATAGGTTAGCAGCGATATTGGCCTGTAATTACCTACTTCCTCAGGGTCCTTGTCCTTTTTGGTATTAGTATTATAGTGGCTTCCCTCATAGTAGGCGGTAGGATATTATCTGAGTTAGCTTGAGTGTACATTTTTAGCAAGTAAGGTGATAAAAGGTCACTAAATTCTTTATAAAATTCCCCAGGATATCCATCAGGACCAGCCGCTTTCCCACTTTTTAATGATTTAATAGCCTGAATGTCTGTGCATGAGAGATATGCATTAAGAGAGATCTTATCTTCCTGGGTTAAAGTTTGGAGATTACAACTATCTAAAAACTTCTGTATAATTAAATCATCTTTTATAGCATGGGAAGAATACAGTGATTCATAAAATTGTTTAAATCTATGATTAATGTCTTTGTGTGAGGTTAGAATTTCCCCATTTTCTGATTTAATTTTATTAATTGTACGATCATGTTCCATTTTCCTTAATTGTCTAGCCAGTAACTTATTAGGTTTTTCCCCAAATTCAAAATATTTCTGTTGAGTAAAAATAAAAGCCCTAATGATATGATCTGACAGCAACTGATTATATTTGTACCTCAGCGAAAGAATTTTTTTGTGAGTTTCTGTGGAGGGGCGTGTAGCGTTATCCTTATCCAGACACCTAATTTGTTGCTCTAAATCCACCAACTCTGCACGTTTTGTTTTCCTCCTTGCCACCCGAAAAGATATAATACCTCCCCTCAAATAGGCTTTCATAGTCTCCCACAGTATTGAAGGAGACGTTCCTGGAAGATCATTCATCTCAAAGAAGAAAGTAATTTGCTCTCTGATAAACTTACAGAAGTCTGGTTCCTTCAACAGTTGCGGGTCTAATTTCCATGGTCTTCCAGTTTGGTTCAAATTATCTAAATGTAAATCTAGAGAAAGGGGGGCGTGGTCTGAAATTGCTATATTATGATATTTTACTTCCCTAGTATAGGGCAGTAATTTTGCATCTATCAGTAAATAATCAATTCGTGTGTACACATTGTGAACGTTTGAGTGAAATGAATAGGCTCTTCCCTGTGGGTTAAAAATCCTCCAGCTATCGACCATATTAGAATTATTTAGGTATTCCTTAAGGAAAATACTAGCATTAGAGGCTGGTGCTCTACGTGTTGACGAGCGGTCCAAGTATGGATCTAAAACAAGATTCAGATCCCCTCCAATGATTAGATTAGTCTGCGAAATGTCAGGTATTTGGGCTAAGACATGTTTGTAAAAAAGTGGAGAGTCTATGTTGGGGCCATATATATTAACCAGAGTTATAGGAACAGAGTATAGTTCTCCAACTAATATTAAATATCTGCCTTCCCTATCGGATATGGTTGATTTATGGGTAAAAGGTGTACCTTTCTTGAATAATATTGCCACGCCTCTGGCTCTCACTGCACAAGTAGAGTGATAGGCTTGCCCTGTCCACCTGCATCTCAGTTTTATGTGCTCATTCTTTTTAAGGTGGGTTTCCTGAAGGAAAATTACATCGCTGGACAATGTCTTTAGGTGTGTTAATATTTTACCCCTCTTAACAGGATTATTCAGACCTTTAACATTCCAGGTGACTAAGGTAACTTGTCCGCCCTTCTTTGTTTGTGTTGAATTAACCTGCATAACTCAGATTAGAATGAAAAAGAATATATAAGTCCTCATAAGTGTGAAAGAGATGGTTATACACCATATACAAGTCCCAGCCCACCCCTTTAAACAAAATGCTTACTGTCTTGCCTATACTAAGAAGAACCTGCAAAGTAAGGCGCGACCCCTCTAAGGAAGCTATAAAGAAAAGAATAACCAGGAAAATTAAATTAAGAGTAACACTTACACAACAAGACACATTAACTACTCAACTAACAACTTCCCTTACTATTAACTCCTAATTAGAAGTTTAGAAAGCTCTGCAAAAATATAGAATTCGAGCACCAAAACAACATCCGAGCATTTGAAACAAGAAAAAAATGATCTGAAAAGCATGCGTCAGGTTATATAAGCTGCCTATCTATAAACATCAGCCCACTTCAAATTATCAACGAGACTTAAGGCAGCTAGTTATGTAATCAAAGTGAAGATTCTAAGCATTATATAAACTTAGCTGGATGAACATCATAGAACAGTCCAACATTGAGTACTACCAGAATCCAGCCATACCACATCTGCATCAGGTGTCCGCCGCGGGGACGCCTGCATCATCTCCACCTGTGCCGAAGTGTTGCTCCGCGAACCTCTGGGCTTCTTTCGCATCCGTGAACATTGATTCTGTTCCTCTGAAAGTCACTCTCAGCTTTGCGGGATATAAAAGTCCATACCGCACTCCTGGCTTGTCCCGAAGAAGTGCTCTAACACCGTTAAATGCAGCTCTGCGTCTCGCCACCTCGGGGGTGAAGTCGGGAAAGATGCAGATCTTCTGCCCACGGTAGGCGACGTCCCTCTGATTCATGGCCTTCCGGAGGATCATTGTAACGTTGCGGTAATAATGGAGTCTCACCACCAACGCCCGAGGAGGTCCTGTGTCGTCTGGGCGCCTTCGTAGAGCTCTATGAGCGCGGTCCACCAGCGGTAAGTCGTCCAAAGCCAGCACGTCCTTCAGGAGCTGCGAGACGAATCCGTTCAGTTCTGCGCCTGTCTCTGCCCCTTCTCTTAACATTGCAATCCGTATATTTTGTCGTCTGGACCTTCCTTCTAGATCCATGCATTTTTCTGTTAGCTGATTCGTTTCTGTGCATAGACGTTTTAACTCCGACTGTAGCGCGGTTATGGCATCCGCTGACTGTGTGGCCGCTTGTTCTAGTTCAGCAATGGATGCGCCATGTTGGACGTTGGTCGTTTTCAGCAGGTGTATGGCATTTTGAGTTTCGGTCTTGAAGGCAAGGAGTTCTCCTCTGATATTGGCGGACACTTCTTCAATGCGAGTGTCTATTGTCTGACAAATTTTGGACTTGGTTACTTGTAGTTCTGCGCGGAGAGAGTTTATGGCCTCTAGGATGATAGCATTAGCCATCGGATAGCTACCTTCAGGCGAGTCCGAGGCGGCTGGACCCGGTTCTTTCGCTTTCTTGTCCTTGTTGGAGGAATGCATCCTCAAATTTGCTTTCATCCTGTCCTGGTGCAGTTGAGTGAAATCTAGCTTGTTCTCTCTCCCAATCTATTGTAGAACCGTCCAAATGTCGAGTTAGTGCGAAAAATATTTCTAAATTTGCAGGAGCTCCAGGGAAACGCTGCCTACTCCTCCATTGCTCACCCGTGAAATGACTTCTGCTTTGGAAGTGTCAGCTTTATAATGAGAAAAGTCCTGTGATCTTTAGAATCTTCTTTCCTTTCATACATTATCATTCTATGGAACTCTCAGCATGCAGATTGATGAGGTCATAATGAAACACAGTTTGTTTTCTTTTGCTTTTGTTACTTTTGTTACAAAATACTCGTGTATTGTATTAAACTTGTAGCACCAAGACTGAAAGGGACAATTCCAGGGCTTTTTCCTATTACAAAAAATGTTGCCACAATACAAAGAAATTTAGCAAAAGAAAAAATATATCGAAAAACTCCCGGTGAATCGCCACCGTGAATCGCCACCTTATCGTGGTGGAGGGGTTTGTGTGTCCCAGTGATCCCAGGAGCTATGTTGTCTGGGGGCTTGTCCCCCTGGCAGGGTCTCCCATGGCAAACTGGTCCTGGGTGAGGGTCCAGACAAAGAGCGGTTCAGAAGACCCTTATGAGGGAAAAAACAAGGGAACAGTTTACCCTGCCCGGGATAGGGTTACCGGGGCCCCACCCTGGAGCCAGGCCTGGGGAGGGAGCTCGAGGGAGAGCGTCTGGTGGCCAGGCATTAGCCCGTGGTGCTTGGCCGGGCGCAGCCCGAAGAGGTTACATGGGCCCGCCCTCCTGCAGGCCCACCACCCGCAGGAGGTGTCGTAGGGGTCGGGTGCAATGTGTGTCGGGCGGTGGCCGAGGGCGGAGGCCCTGGCGGACCGATCCCCGGCTATCGAAACTCCCCGTGGTGGCCCCGTGGTAGACCCAGGACACGCTGGAGAGATTGTGTATCTCGACTGGCCTGGGAACGCCTTGGGGTCCCTCCGGATGGGCTGGAGGAGGTGGCTGGGGAGAGGGAAGCTTGGGCTTCTCTGCTTAGGCTTCTGCCCCCGCGACCCGGCCCCGGATAAGCGGAAGAAAATGGATGGATGGATGGATGGATGGATGGAAAAAATATAGTCAAGCAGTATTTAGGTATTGTGATTCTAAATTGCCCATAGGTGTGAATGTGAGTGTAAATGGTTCTCTCTCTCTCTCTGTGTGTTAGCCATTCTTTTTGCCAGACATCCAGGATATGTATAAAAACACAACATTAGTTATGCTGCTATAGGCCTAGGCTGCTGGGGGGAGGGGGGTTCTTGTAATGCACTGTTTCTTTTCATTGACCTTATATACTTTGTTATACTCCACTCTGCATTTAATCATAAATTATTTTTAATCTCTGGCTCTCTTCCACAGCATGTCTTTTTTCTCTCACCTCAGCCCAACCCGTCGCGGCAGATGACTGCCCCTCCCTGAGCCTGGTTCTGCTGGAGGTTTCTTCCTGTTTAAAGGGAGTTTTTCCTTCCCACTGTCACCAAGTGCTGCTCATAGGGGGTCGTTTTGACTGTTGGATTTTCTCTGTTTCTCTATTGTAGGGTCTTTACCAACAATTAAAAAGCACCTTGACGCGACTGTGATTTGGCACTATATAAAATAAACTGAATTGAATTAAATATGAGACAAGCTTAAATATGTCAAAGGCTCTTTTTTTTTTTTTTACATCTTTATTTGTAGCCTTGATTATGTGTACAGCCAGGTTGCCTCTCTTTGTGGTCAGTTTGCAACATATTAGGATCATTTCAGGTCTCATATTTGGATTGACATCTCGTTATCAAGCACGTCACAGGGACCACGTGATAGCATTGCTTACTGTAGTCTAACAGGGAACTAGAATATTGTCTTGTCTGGTCAGGCACTTAATAAACTGTCTATATTTGGGCACTTCCAGGCTGAGGTTTCCTCTGTTACAGTCACCAAGTACAATAACTAAGGAGTGCCACTTTATCTGCTCCACATTTATTTGATGGGCGAGTGAACGCTGTGCCTCCTGCATGTTGGTTTGCGGTGGAATGGTGACCCTCACCAGCAGTGTTGGTTGTAATGTGTTCCAAAGGAATGCATCAATGTAATTACATGACATTTTTCAGTAACAAAATAACATAACTCATTACTGTGCTAAATTGACTAATGACATTACAGTTGCAATTATGTTAATGCTTGGGTCCTCCAGTTATCTGCACATCGGGCAGGCAAAAAGGGAAAATAAAAATAAAACTACATGCTTTTTTCTTCCTGCTGCAATCAGCTGACTTGAGCTCCTGTGCAGGAGGATGAAAACGGTGGAGCCGTCTACAGCTTTTCATGAGAAGAGTATATGGACAATACTTTTTTTTTATTCCGCAAAAGGACAAAAGCTGGATGTAAACTGAAAACTGCCTCCAGGACAGAAACAGGTGTGTTACACTGCTAACACAACTTCAGCTCTTTGCATGTATCTACACAGACAACATGCTAACACAGAGTCAGCCAAGAACCCAGAGTGGTGATGAAGCTGAGCACATGCTGACCCCCAGCCCAGCAGCCAGAGCCTCATCTTCAACAGGTAACAGAGGCAGTGACGAGAAGCCAGCCTTGCAGCACTGCAGCCTTCGACTCTACCTGTGCATGTTTCTACAGCAGAATCCCTGTAAAGATTACAGCTTAACAAAACATGTACAGATTTTGGTCCACAGTATATTTTGATGTCTTAGTCTGAACTACTGATCTGAACCTCAAGCTTTCAAATAGCACTAAAAGATTGAAAACACCAATGAAGTTATAAATTTGAATGATTTCTGATAATCAGGAACAACAAGAATATTTCTCAGATTGTTTGATTGAGTGTGAAAGTGTTAATGATCTTTGTGTAGGCCAGGTCTACTGTAATATGAGCCCAGACACAATGCAGTCTCTAAAGAAAGAGATCATCTGACTGTTTTATCTTGAAATATTAAATGACAGTCAATCAAATAGGAACATTCTGATTATCAGTTTAAAATATTTCAAATTTGGCTCTTTTTTTCATGGGTATTGAAGTTTGCAAGCACTTACCTGTGGGTGAGTGTGTCAAGTAAAGATGGCTGCAGCCATGGTCATAGGAGCCGTATTGACCATATGCATATAGAATAGAATAGAATAGAATGCCTTTATTGTCATTATACAGGATGTACAATGAGATTGGAGGGCCACTCCTGTTCAGTGCCATGTAACAGAAAATCAAACTCTCTAAAATAAAAATATTATGAAAATATTATAATCTAGTATGATCAATATAATCAAGAGATATACAGAAATAAACAATGTGTAAAATATACAAAAAAATAGCATGTATAAAAATATATACATACATTGGTGCAGCTGTACATTGTAAGAAAAGTAAATATGTGTATACATATAATAATGAAGATGATGAATATTGCACTTGGTGAATGAATATTGCACTAGTGAATGAATACTGGATATTACACAATATAGGAATGTCAGATATTGTTCAGTATGAATAATATAATATTGCACAGTTACAGTGGGTGAGTGTGTGAGTTCAGGGTGGTGATTGCTCTGGCGAAGAAACTGTTCTTGAGTCTGTTTGTTCTGGCTTTGATGCACCTGTAGCGCCTGCCAGAGGGCAGCAGGTCAAACAGGTCAAAGCCAGGGTGTGAGCTGTCCTTGATGATGTTCCTGGCTCTGCTGATGCAGCGGGAGGTGTAGATGTCCATCAGGGAGGGGAGAGGGCAGCCAACGATTCTTTGTGCTGTCTTGACTACCCTCTGAAGCCTGACCCTGTCTGCCTCAGTGCAGCTGCCGTACCATACTGTGATACAGTAGGTCAGCAGGCTCTCAATGGATGAGCGGTAGAAGGTCAGCAGCAGGTTTGAGTCCAAGTTGTTCTTCCTGAGGACCCTCAGGAAGTGAAGTCGCTGCTGAGCCTTCTTGATAACAGCTGTGATGTTATCTGACCAAGAGAGATCAGCAGAGATGAGGACACCAAGAAACCTGAAGGTGTGGACCCTCTCCACATGCTCGCCGTTGATGTAGAGGGGAGCTGGGTCAGTCCTGTGCTTCCTGAAGTTGATGATGATCTCTTTGGTTTTCATGGTGTTCAGTACCAGGTTGTTCTCTGAACACCAGGCTGTCAACTTGAAGACCTCCTCTCTGTAAGCTGCCTCGTCTCCCTTCGAGATGAGTCCGACCACTGTGGTGTCGTCAGCAAATTTGACGATGAGGTTGTTATTGTGGGCCGGACTGCAGTCATGGGTGTAGAGGCAGTACAGGAGGGGGCTCAGCACACAGCCCTGTGGGGAGCCAGTGCTCAGTGTGCGGGTGGAGGAGAGATGGGGGCCAAGTCTCACAGTCTGGGGCCAGTTGGTTAAGAAGTCCTTGATCCAGGAACATGTGAGAGGGGGGAGGCCCAGGGTGTGCAGTTTGGTGGTGAGAATGTCCGGGATGATTGTGTTGAACGCTGAGCTGTAATCCACAAAGAGCATGCGAGCGTAGCTCTGCTGCTGCTCCAAGTGGCTCAACACAGAGTGGAGAGCTACAGCGATGGCGTCCTCTGTGGATCTGTTTGCTCGATATGCAAACTGATGGGTGTCGAAAGTGGGGGGCAGATGGTCTTTGATGTGCTGGAGAACCAGCCTCTCAAAGCACTTCATGATTACCGGTGTGAGGGCCACAGGGCGGTAATCATTTAGGCTGGTGACAGATGACCTTTTGGGCACGGGGATGATTGTGGCTGTTTTTAGGCAGGGGGGGATGACTGCTTGGGCCAGGGAGCGGTTGAAAATCCTGGTGAGAATCAGGGTGAGCTGGTGGGCACACGCTCTGATCACCTTGCCAGGTACTCCGTCTGGTCCGGTAGCCTGTAGCCTTCCTGGGGTTCACTGCCAGGAGCACGCGCCGTACCTCATGCTCCTGGACGGTGAGTGGGGTGCAGCCTGGTGGGGGGGGGCAGGACTGGAGCAGATGGGTGGTCCTGAGGTGTCTCAAAGCGAGCAAAGAAACAGTTAAGTTCCTCTGCTAGTGACACACTCAGGTCTCCTGCAGTCACATCACAGCCTCTGAAGTTTGTGATGTTCTGAATGCCCTGCCACACCTCCCGTGTGTTATTGCTGGACAGATGGGACTCTATTCTCCTCCTGTAGTCCGTTTTGGCTTTTTTAATTCCTCTTTTCAGGTCAGCTCGAGCAGCACTGTACAGAGCTCTGTCGCCTGACCTGAAGGCAGCATCACGGGTTTTGAGGAGTGAACGGACCTGGCTGTTCATCCAGGGTTTCTGGTTTTGCTGACAGTCACATTTCCGATACAGAACTTAATGTAGTCCAGTACCGTCCCTGTGAATGTTTCTAGGTCCTCGTGTTCGAATAAGTCCCAGTCTGTGTATGCAAAGCAGTCCTGTAGGTCGGAGAGTGCGTTTTCAGGCCAGGTTGTAATGGTTTTTACAGTAGGCCTGGCTCTCCGTCTGAGGGGGGTGTATGCTGGGGTGAGCAGCAGGGAAAGATGGTCGGACTGGCCGAGGTGGGGGAGGGGTTTGGCTCTGTAAGCGTGCTTAATGTTGGAGTAAACATGGTCAAGAGTGTTCTCCCCTCTTGTAGAACATTTGACATGTTGGTGGAATTTTGGGAGTACAGTCTTTAAGTTGGCCTTGTTAAAGTCTCCCGCGATAATAAAAACACCGTCGGGGTGGACCCGCTGCTGTTCGTTAATAGCGTTCAGCAGGAGAGAGAGCGCCATGCTAACGTTAGCATCGGGAGCTATATACACAGCTGTGACGATCACTACTGTTAGCTCTCTGGGTAGAAAAAAGGGCCGACAACTTACAGACATGTACTCGAGGTCTGGGGAACAATGTTTTTCTATGATTGTTCCATTGTTACACCAGTCCTCATGCACGTAAATACAGAGACCCCCTCCCCTGCTCTTGGTCCGATCTCCGCGTAGCAGAGTGCGGCCTGCTAGCTGCACGCTAGCATCGGGAATGTGGGGGTTTAGCAGGTCTCAGTGATAATCATTACGTAATAATCATTATATACAGCATAATTTGGTGAAATTGGATGCTTTTTGATCCCTGATAGCTTCCACCTGCTGCTCGCTGTTGACGGGCAAAGTGTCGTTCCTGCTGTTCTCAAGAACTTCATAAAAGGTGACTGGACTTTATATAAACCCTAGTGGGGGTTGTCCCCTTTGGAGGTGGTTGTTGACCCATTGTCTGTGTAGCTACTCAGTCATACAGGTCATAGTACTTTATGGACTTTTGTGGGTCATTAGCACAAAGGGTTTCCTGTGAAAGCACTGTGAGATTTGTGAGACCTTGTCACTTCAGGTGACCTCAATAGGTGTGAGTGGGGTTTGAGGCACCTGGAAGGGATCTCTAGGCTGTATTTTAGGAAGCTGACAGCTGCTATCATGAGCCACCACCTCTGTTCAATGCTGGCCGTTCACAGTGGACATAGATGGCCTCTTTCAAAACATCTTTGTTCTCAGTACAAAATGTGAACAGTGGCGTCCTCAAAACACATGTGGTTATTCCAATTGGGCCTTCGTCAAATCAGAGGAGATGCACAGGAAAGAAAGGCAGACACCAACTAACATTAACTCTTACGTAGCAGCTTTGTCAGAGAAATGCAGGAGAATTTGCTCCAAGCATGACATCCCAGACACACTTTAAGACTCAAACTGGTCCCAAGGACAAAACCCCCAAACGCAGGCTAAGCAACATAGTGTATGCTGTGCAGTGCAGAGAGGAGTGTAAACTTCAGGCAGCAACACAGCTCAGCTGATCACAGCCTGCACACCAAGAACATTTACTGGCGCTCACAAGACAAAGTTGTGATTTTTCTCCCCATGTGGAGCCACTACAACTGATCTTAGGGTTCCCCCACCTTCTGAATCCCACTGGAACCCCTGAGTATCCTCATTTTTGTGTTTCGGTGTGGAGCCGCAGTGACCCTCTGCTATGTAGGCAACAGAAAATAGAGTTGTTTTTAAATTCCCTTTCACAGCTTGTGTCCTACATGACACATTCAAGCTGATTCAAATTTAGATTGGAATAATGTTTGTATTCTCATGTAATATTATTTAATCTAATTATATCAAGATAGCAGGTCCAGATAGCTTTACACAGAAAAAAGCTGGTAGAAATAGCTCCTTTTACTTTCTTACTTTGAGTACAATTCAGAGCCTGTACTTTTTCACTTTTACTTGAGTAAAGAAGTTGAACCAGTACTTCAACTTTTACCAGTGTGTGTGTGTTTTTTTTTAAGTATTTGTACTTCTAATTAAGTACAGAATGTCTGTACTTTTGCCACCTCTGCTAAAATGTGAACAAATTTATTTGGTCTCAATAATTTGGTCCTGTTTCTTCCTAGTATTATTATTCATGATATCTGACATTACCTTTCTATTTAATTATTTATTATTTGTATTTAATTTATAATGTATTTGTTCAGATTGCAATGTAATTATATATATTTTTATTGATATATTCTGTATTTTATTTTATCTTAGGTTTAAGGCAATAGAAGACGTTTGGAAATCCAAACTTCAAGCTCTGACTTTCGCTGTGCACTCACAATAGAAAGACAGTGAAATGACTTCTGCTTTGGAAGTGTCAGCTTTATAATGAGAAAAGTCCTGTGATCTTTAGAATGTTCTTTCCTTTCATACATTATCATTCTATGGAACTCTCAGCATGCAGATTGATGAGGTCATAATGAAACACAGTTTGTTTTCTTTTGCTTTTGTTACTTTTGTTACAAAATACTCGTGTATTGTATTAAACTTGTAGCACCAAGACTGAAAGGGACAATTCCAGGGCTTTTTCCTATTACAAAAAATGTTGCCACAATACAAAGAAATTCAGCAAAAGAATAAATATAGTCAAGCAGACACTGAACCAATAATGCATTCAGTGCGCTGAATGTTTTGATTTTTGGATACATAAACATCACAGCCTTGTGTGATGGTATTAATTTCACCTCATAGTTTTAAGTAATACAATTCAGTACAGTGATTTTTTTACTTACAAAACAAAGCCTAGTAGATAATCCTAACTTATATTCACCCATTTCATAGTAGATGTGCGCACTGCCGCCCTGTTTGAGTAAACTTAGAGCTTTCTTTCACGTGTACTGTTAGAATATAGTTAATGCTTTTTCTCTCTCTTATACAGCTGCTTTAAACTAAAACCACAATAGGAGTGATATGCAAACTGTGGAGATAAACAAAATACTTTGTATGCCTACACGTTCACTAGACCTCAGTGTGTAGATTTGTGTATACAAACGCTGCTGTGCCTCACCAGTACTGCACTACAAACTTTTATTTTAAAAAACATATTGTTGCAGACTTTGCGCATCAACAAACAATGATATGATACTATGAAAAATTACTTAAGTCCACTATAGTGATATCAAACTAAGCTGATATTTTAGCAAGGAAAGGAACCATTGAGATTAAAAATCTCTTATTTTCATGGGTGTTCAGACTAAGATAAGCATCAGTAGAATATAATCATGTAAAACAGAAATACAAACATCACATAGTTAAAAGATATACATAAAATAGCCTTAAAATAACAAAAAAATTATAACATAAGTTAAGTAAATCAAGTACAAATGATGGACCCAGCCAAAAAAAAAAAGTATGCAATTTCGATTTAAATGCATACAATGAAGTTAATTCCACAGATGATACTTTTGATTTAAAACATGGTCAACAGATGACCGTTTGACACCAATAACACTGTCCTCCAATTCAAAAAGCGCCCGTTCAATATCATTGACCTCTCTTAACTCATGGAGATAAGCCTCCGTTGCACCCATAAGCCTGTGTTTGTCAGGGTTGAAACCTTCCAAACGGAGAATTTGCATCATTATAGGTATAAAATGTCCATTCCAAAATCTTTTTGATAGATGGTCATAATACTTGAAAAAGAAGTGTCTATCTACAGGAGCCCCACAGGTGTGTCTTCTTTGTGAGGGGTGTGAGGCTTCACATCCTGCACAAATCTCTCTTTTGTGTTTTTGAATAAGCATGTTTAGAACGGATTTGACGGTAAGTTTAACAATGTCGAGCACGACCGCGTGTAGCTGACACGTCTCCACAGGGAAGTTATGCACCCCCACCAGATCATACTCCTGGGCCATTGTGAATAATAACACACTACAGAGACAAGCTTTTATCACCAATTCCTGAGCTCCTGCCCTTATCCTGCTGGTCATATGTAAGTACTGCAGCATATGCGTGTTCTGAACCAGTCACGGTGACCGTGAGTCATTAAGGGCTACACCCTTTCTCAGTCACGGTGTTCCATTACTAGCTAGTCGCCATGCCTGACAAACGTACGTAATTCGCATCTCAAATTAATAACATCGCTGAGAGAAGCGCAAAACATAACTGACAACATTGTAACTAAGCATATAAACGCCGAAATGAGAACTCCCATGATCCTTTGCTCTGACGGGGCCCACCCTTGATTGGCTCTAGCCCTGTGGGCACTATGCAGTCTAAGATACAGAAAAACACAGTTTAAACATGAAAAAAAACGTGCTAGTCTGTATGATCTGATTTATCAACATCCTAATCCTTCTGCATGATGCAGACATACGGTCTGTTAGCACTGTTATTTTATAAAAGTTTGTTTAAACATGTTAGCCGAATTGATGTGTTTTAACAATACCCTGTAATAAACTTTTATTCTGCTGTAGTCTATTGAGTTGATTCTGATGAAGACAAACTGTGCAGAGATGTTTCATTAACAAGCTAAGATCCTCTGTTAATGATGAAAAAAAAAGAATAGAAACACGGATAATGGGTAAATCGGTGCATCATTTTGACTTACACAAAAATACGATTATACACGTCTCTGAGGCATTATTTCCTCCTGTGTGATATTCTGTTGTGAGCTTGAATCGTACTTTGGGGTATGCTGTGTGGAAAAAAGGATGAGATTCTGCACCTATAATGATTTCGCCAAACTGTCAGGTTTTATCAAGCTCAGTGAAAACATCTTCCCCCCACTCCGCGTTGTGATTTGTGAAGCTGGGTCTGGTGTATCACGGCCGCTGATGAAATTCCACCACTATCAGCGAACTGTTTTGGCTGGAACCTGGCATCTGGCTCCACAATGCCCCCACCTCTCGTCTCCGTCTGCATCCCCTCCTGACCTGACCTCACCTACAGCCGCTGTCCTCGCTTTACATGTGCAAATGCTTTGCTAAGGTGGTTTTTTTTGGACCCTGGTATAGTGCTCTTTTTGAGCACTGTTCCAGATGACTTTTTTTTAACCTAACTTCCCCATGATGTGTTGTTTTCTCCTCCTGCCAAAGGTAGCGCTGCAAGTCGGCTGCATGACCCGAGGACACATATCCCCCTATGTGTGTTGTGTTTTTGTGTATTCTTGGATGGTGTTGTTAACCTTTCCTGCAGCAGCTCTCAGACCGGGGTCAGAGAGCACAGGGGAGATTTACTCTTCTCCAGGGCCGAATACCTCGGGGTTAACTCCCTTATTCTCCACCGTGGAAACAACAGACGGGACACCACTGTCCGCTGGAGCAACAGCTTTATTTTATAATCAGGACCTGCTGTACAAACTGTGTCTTCTTTCTATAGTGCTCAACTAGCATCTGCCCTCACACTCGCGCTGCATCCCCCCCCCCCCACATGCACTCGCCCCCACGCACGTCACACTGCTGTTCCTTCTCTCTCTCTTAAAGGGGCCACACCATTCTCATAACACTACCCCCACTCTGGATGGACATTATCCCAGAAGTCCAATCCAGCACAATAACAGCACATTCATTCCTGCAAAAAAAAAAAAAAAAAAAAAAAAAAAAAAAAACACAGTGCCTGCAACATAACATGTACATTAAGGTCACTTTGCTCAGGGGGAGCAGTAGAGAAAGGGACCGTAACGTAGAGAAAAAAAAAAGTTCATTGTGTGATGAAGTGCTTATCAAGGCAGTGCAGATATCAGCTGGAGAGGCATCCGTGCCATGGAACATATGGGATGACACAACAACCCCATTTCACCTAACCGAGAAATAACACAAGGACAGTATACAACAATAAGCTGCTACACCCAGCTTTTTTTTTTAAATTGAACATAATAAAACCTCTTGTCTCAAACAGCACAGACATACTAGAACAGTTGTCTTCACTTCAATTCAACAATAACCCCAACTTTCTTTCATTGTCCCTTTTTAAGTCCCAAACTGTCCGTGATCCCAAGACTCACTGAGTCACCCACTCACCCAACCTGGTCGGTGGTCTCCGCTTGCGCCTTGGCCTTTGGGGGCGCTGGTCCTGCTGAAATAGTGCTGAAGCACTACCCCCACTATCACAAGGGTCCTCAGAGGCAGGAAAGTCCAGACAAGGGGAGGTGGAAGAGTTTGCAGCTGCAGCTGCTGGGATTTCCACTGCTGGACCTGAAGGGATGGTGCTTGGGGTCCCCTTGGTGTCTGCCACAAGGAACAGTTGCGACAAACCCAGACCGGTGTCCATAGGATCCTCGTCCAAAGTGGGGGGTGACACCTCCACTGGTGTCCAGCTTCCAGCATGCTGTCTGACCCAGGCATTATCCAGGGGATCACGAGAACGATAAGGTTTCAGCTGGTCATGATGAACCACTTTAACTTTGGTCCTGGGGCATTACTGAATACGATACACCAGATCATCTAACTGCCCCAGGATAAAGTACGGGCCTTCATAGGATGGAAGGAACTTTCTAACCTTGCTCTTAACTTTGCGCGTACCTTTGATGAGATACCAAACCGCATCACCCACCTGGTACTGTGTGCGGCAACAGTTCTTGTCGTATTCTCTCTTTGCCCGTTTCACAGACTCCCCAAGTGCTTCTCTGGCAAGTTGATGTGCCAGCTCTAGGCGCTCTCGGAGTTGTTGTACATACTCAGGGGCTGAAAGGGTCTCTTCAGGGTCCAATGGGAGGCCTGCCACGAGGTCCACCGGCTCACTCACTTCCCTTCCAAACATCATGAAGTTGGGAGTGAACCCAGTTGCACTATGCTTTGTCGCCCTGTAGGCCATCACTGCATAAGGGATCATGAGGTCCCAGTCCCAGTGGCAACGCTCCGCTGTGGTGGCCAAGATCTTTTGTAGGGTAGCATTGAACCGTTCAACTTGGCCATCAGACTGAGGTCGGAAAGGTGTGGTATGTGTTTTCTCTATACCAAACAGTGCACACATTTCCTGGAACACTTCAGACTCGAAGTTCCGGCCTTGGTCACTGTGCAGCGACTGTGGAGTTCCATAACGACACACCCACTTTGAAGCCAGCACTTCAGCAACAGTTACTGCCTTGTCATTAGGCAGGGAAAAGGCTTCTACCCATTTAGTGAAATAGTCCTGTATGACGAGCACATACCTGTTACGGCGCTCTGTCTCATTCAATGGGCCCATAATGTCCAAGGCGACACGCTCCATTGGGGCTCCAACACGAACAGTGCCCATCGGTGCTTGTGGTGTTTTGTGGGGCCTGGCCTTGGATGCACAGCTGGTACAGGTGGCACACCAGAGGGAGACGTCTTCCCTCATCCGGTACCAGAAGTATCGGGTCTGCAGCCGAGTGACCGTGCGCTCCACGCCAAAGTGTCCACCAACCGGTCCCTCATGCATCTGCTTCATGACATCGGGCCGGAAGACACGAGGCAGCACAATCTGGGGGTAGAAGTGGGTGTCATCACTGCTGCCCATGGAGGACGTTCTTTACTGGCCTCCAACCAGGTTCTGATGGGAGCAATGTCTGGGTCAGCTTTTTGGGCCTGCTGCAGCTCCTGTAAAGACCAACCACAAAACAGTTTAGTGTCAGCCTCATCAGTCTTAGTCAGGTAAATTCTCTCCGTGTAACTCAAAGTGTCTGTATTGGCAAGTGAAGCTTCCTCCACCCCCACTGGACCCACTGCTGCCAACCCGGGGTGTCTGCCTACCCCCACTGAGCACTGTGGCACTTGGTTGACACCAGAGTCCAACTCGCACTGCACCGCCTGATGTCTGACACTCACTGGATGAGGGGAGGGACTGGGCAGCTTGCATGGACATGACTGGGGGCAAGGCCTCCTGGAGAGGCTGTCTGCATTGCTGTGCAGCCGACCTGGGCGGTGGATGATCTCCAGGTTGTATTCACTAAGTTTCTCAAGCCACCGGGCAAGCTGTCCCTCAGGTTCCTTCATCTTGGTTAGCCACCGAAGACTGCTGTGGTCTGTACGAACAACAAAAGACCGCCCCAGGAGGTACTGCCGGAAGTGTGACGTGAACTCAACCACTGCTAACAGCTCCCGCCTGGTGGTACAGTAGTTCTGTTCAGTCCTAGACAACTTGCGGCTGCCATATGCTAGGACACGTTCCCTCCCCTGCTGGATTTGGGAGAGAACAGCGCCAATGCCCACATCACTTGCATCGGTGTCCAGTACCAGGTCGCCCTGGTCAAGTGGGTAGCCCAAGACTGGCGCAGTGGTAAGCAGGCACTTGAGTTTGTCAAATGCTGCCTGGCATTGTTCAGTCCATTGAAACCGTGCATACTTCTTGGTCAGGGCATGGAGGGGCTCAGCTATGGTGGCAAAGCCTTTCACAAACCGCCGATAATAGGATGCGAGACCGATGAAACGGCGGACCTCCTGAACTGATGTGGGTGTTGGCCACTCCTTCACTTTCTGGATTTTACTGGGGTCAGTGGCGACACCATCCTCTGATACAATGTGACCCAGGTAGGCAACTTGGTGGCGGAAGAGGCAACACTTTGCAGGCTTTAGTTTCAGGTTAGCTTGGTGGAGCCTGGTGAAAACTTGGCCCAGCCGCTCCAGCATCTCTGGCACGTCTCTGCCCAGCACAATGATGTCGTCCAGATAAACCAGGCAGGTTTCCCATTGCATGCCGGCCAGGACACGGTCCATGAGTCGCTGGAATGTCGCTGGAGCATTACACAGTCCAAAGGGCATGACATTCCATTCGAACAGTCCATTTCGGGTGCAGAAGGCTGCTGCTTTACGAGCTCTTGGGGTTAGTTCAACTTGCCAGTAGCCAGATGCAAGGTCTAGTGTGCTGAACCACCTGGCAGTGGAGAGGGTGTCCAATGTGTCTTGGATGCGGGGCAGTGGGTACGCATCTTTGATAGTGCAGTCATTCAGGGCCCTATAGTCTATGCAGAGGCGAAATGTTCCATCCTTTTTACGTACCATCACTATGGGTGACGCCCAGCTACTGTGGCTGCTGCGGGCTAGGCCTGCCTCCAAGCCCTGTTGAATCTGTTGGTCGGCACTCTGTTGTTTAACCCCCGCCATCCTGCGTGGTGGCTGCTTAACTGGGATACCAGGTCGTGTCATAATATCATGCTGCACCAAGTTGGTGCGGCCAAGGTCGCTGGGGCCTGTGGAGAACACGCCGCCATAAGTTGA
This sequence comes from Archocentrus centrarchus, assembly GCF_007364275.1. NCBI lineage: Eukaryota > Metazoa > Chordata > Actinopteri > Cichliformes > Cichlidae > Archocentrus > Archocentrus centrarchus. The sequence continues at coordinate 34,577 of NW_022060168.1, forward strand.
CAGCAGCTGTGCTAGCTGGAGCTGCTCCCCTGCATTAAGCTCAGCAGAACTCTGGGTGTAGAGTTCCTGTAGATGCTGGGGAACAACGGGGATGCTGCCCGCAGTCAGCTCAGGCTGGACTGCGGTTGCTTGAGGCAGAACTTGGGCCAGCTGAAGGATCCCAGCAATGGCCCCCTTCTTAATTGTTATGGCAGAGTTACCAGGGTTAAAGATGCGGATGGGCACAACTTTAGAGGACTGAGCCTGCACCACTCCACGGGCAACCAGCACTTTGTGTTTCTCCACAAAACCTTTGGTGGGGCTCAACATCATCTCCCCCCTCACTGTTTCTCCAGTATGGGTGTTGCCTCGGACCATATACTCCTCTCCGGCCTCCAGCACCACAGTCCGGGCCACTCTCACTACAAATGCCCTAGATTTGTTCGGTGGCTGAAAATGTGGCACTTCCTCTCCAAAGAGTACTATACGGTGGTTTCCAAAGTCAAGGTGTGCCTGGGCTTGGACCAGAAATGGATGACCGAGGATTGCCTCATTAGGCCTGCTAGTTATGTCAGCCACCAGGAAATGCACGCTCACCTGCCGGTTGTTAATCTGTACAGGTATATATGCCTCACCAAGGACAGGTACATCACCAGGCCCAACCCCAATCACAGTCTCTGTCTCAGATATTTGAAGGTGAGGGCGGACCTCCGGATGAATGGCGTTGTAGAGGTTCGCAGGCAGGACACTCTTCCCTGCTGCAGTGTCCAAAACTGCACATACCTCCAGCTCATGCACCAGCATGCGAATGCTCATTTCTTGGCATTTGGGTTTGAGGTGAAGTGCATTGGGCCCCGAGCTTCTGGGAGAGGATGATGGAGCCTGAGGTCTGGTGTTCTTCCTTGGTGAGGGGCAGTTCCTCTTCAGGTGACCCAGACCGGAGCAGTTATGACAACGCACCCCCTCATTCTGTCCTTTACCCCCCCACGGTTTACGTGTGGTGGTGGGCTCTGGGCCTTCTGCCTCGATCCCTTTCCGGATAACAGCTGCCCGTGACCTTCGTTCAGCCAGGTTACGTGTCCCAGTGTGCATGAGGGTGGTTACGTACGATGCCGCCTGCTTGGTGGTTTCGTGACGGCGGGCAATGTTATAAGCTTGGGCTAGTGTGTGAGGCCGCTGTTCCAACAGTTTCTGCACAATCTCTGCGTCACCCACAGCATTAGTGAAAACTTCAACGCCTATAGCATCTTGCTCAGTCTCTGTTCTGTCACTGTAAGCCATTGCCACTTTACCATATATGTCATCTCTCAACACGTGTAGGGCTTCACCCACTTGGCGGACACGTTGTCTCAGTTCGATAGCCACTGCAGCTGCATATTCTGAAGAAGGGCCATATGCAGTTTCCAACTCTTCCACCAGGCGGCGGTAATTCCACTGTGATGACCGAGGGTTCCTGTGGATGATAGCTCCTGCAGCTCCCACCAGGCAAAACTTTAGTTGGACTATCATGGTCTTCTCTGACCAATAATTTGCCTTTGCACAGCTCTCAAACCGGTGCAGGAACTCTTTCCATGGAGTAGTGCCATCATACTGACCAGGCCTTAAGGTGGGAACTCTCTCTCTATAATCATAATCATCCTCGCTCTCAGAAGAGGGCTGATGGTACAAACTGGGGGGCTGCTGTATTCGTAGTTTGGGCTGAACACATTTGCTGGGCGAGTGCATTAACTGTAGAGTCTCCTCAGGTGGGTTGCAACTGGGTGTCCAAGGTCCGGTGCGGGCGGGACAGGAGGATGCTTGAGAAATGGGGGTGCTCTGGACAAAGCTGTTTTGGTGTACCGGAGAAAATGGGTTGGAGTGGGGGGCTGCAACAGTAATAGTAGGTGATGATGTTGCGTACTGTTGACTCTGTACCTGAGAATATGGGTGGCTCAGTACGCTATCCCCACTGTCCGGAAGGGCACAGGTGTTTTCAACATCTTTGAGAAAGGGGTTTGTGCTTGACCACTTGGGCTGTGGGGGGTCATGTGGTGTTTCAGCCACTGTCTGCCGTATTCCAAACGGCTCCTCTTCACAGAGAAAAGGGTTAGGATGTGCATATTTCCTGCTTCTTTTGCCCATATAGCCAGTTGATGCCTCTTTTAAGTTCACGTTAGCTGCTGTTAGCACCCCGGATGGGTTCGTGTGGCTAGTTGCATGTGTGCGCAGGTCTGCGACAGTAGGCCATGGGTTGCGAGCCGCCATTTTGGTATTAGCCTAGCTGCTCAGTCCAATGTGGTAAACTATAAGGTTTATCCTGGTTTAACTGTCCCAGTTTATTTCACAGTTTCTCTGCTCACCGCTGCTCTTTCCTTGGAACGTCAGAGGAATCCCGGTCCCTTCGTGGTCGCCAGTGTTAACCTTTCCTGCAGCAGCTCTCAGACCGGGGTCAGAGAGCACAGGGGAGATTTACTCTTCTCCAGGGCCGAATACCTCGGGGTTAACTCCCTTATTCTCCACCGTGGAAACAACAGACGGGACACCACTGTCCGCTGGAGCAACAGCTTTATTTTATAATCAGGACCTGCTGTACAAACTGTGTCTTCTTTCTATAGTGCTCAACTAGCATCTGCCCTCACACTCGCGCTGCATCTCCCCCCCCCCACATGCACTCGCCCCCACGCACGTCACACTGCTGTTCCTTCTCTCTCTCTTAAAGGGGCCACACCATTCTCATAACAGTGTTCTGTAACTGCAATTTCCAATGTGTGAACTTGTTCACCCACATGGCAAATAAACTTCATTCATTCATTCATTCATCACTGTAATCTTTTCACTGTAATCGTAACACTATATCATAAAACTGTAATGATCAAGAATCAAGAATCAAGAATGCCTTTATTAGTCCCACAAATGGGGAAATTGCAGTTAACAGAACATCCATCCAAAACAAGCATAAACATAACACAGACATGATAACTTCTTAATCATAATGCGGTAATCATAACACTGCAATAATTTCACTGTAATCATAACACTGTAACCATGACACTGCACAAATCTCACTGTAATCATAACACTGCAATAATTTCACTGTAACCATGACACTGCAATAATGTCACTGCGATAATAGCACTACGATAATTTCACTGTGACCATGACACTGCAATAATTGCACTGCTATAATTACACTGCAATAATTTCACTGCAATAATGTCACTGTATTAGGAAGCTGACAGCTGCTATCATGAGCCACCACCTCTGTTCAATGCTGGCCGTTCACAGTGGACAAAGATGGCCTCTTTCAAAACATCTTTGTTCTCAGTACAAAATGTGAACAGTGGCGTCCTCAAAACATGTGGTTATTCCAATTGGGCCTTCGTCAAATCAGAGGAGATGCACAGGAAAGAAAAGCAGACACCAACTAACATTATCTCTTACGTAGCAGGTTTGTCAGAGAAATGCAGGAGAATTTGCTCCAAGCATGACATCCCAGACACACTTTAAGACTCAAACTGGTCCCAAGGACAAAACCCCCAAACGCAGGCTAAGCAACATAGTGTATGCTGTGCAGTGCATAGAGGAGTCTAAACTTCAGGCAGCACCACAGCTCAGCTGATCACAGCCTGCACACCAAGAACATTTACTGGCGCTCACAAGACAAAGTTGTGATTTTTCTCCCCATGTGGAGCCACTACAACTGATCTTAGGGTTCCCCCACCTTCTGAATCCCACTGGAACCCCTGAGTATCCTCATTTTTGTGTTTCGGTGTGGAGGCGCAGTGACCCTCTGCTATGTAGGCAACAGAAAATAGAGTTGTTTTTAAATTCCCTTTCACAGCTTGTGTCCTACATGACACATTCAAGCTGATTCAAATTTAGATTGGAATAATGTTTGTATTCTCATGTAATATTAATTAATCTTATTATATCAAGATCGCAGGTCCAGATAGCTTTACACAGAAAAAAGCTGGTAGAAATAGCTCCTTTTACTTTCTTACTTTGAGTACAATTCAGAGCCTGTACTTTTTCACTTTTACTTGAGTAAAGAAGTTGAACCAGTACTTCAACTTTTACCAGAGTGTTTTTTTTAAGTATTTGTACTTCTAATTAAGTACAGAATGTCTGTAGTTTTGCCACCTCTGCTAAAATGTGAACAAATTTATTTGGTCTCAATAACTTGGTCCTGTTTCTTCCTAGTATTATTAGTCATGATATCTGACATTACCTTTCTATTTAATTATTTATTATTTGTATTTAATTTATAATGTATTATAAATTGATATATTCTGTATTTTATTTCATCATAGGTTTAAGGCAAAAGAAGACGTTTGGAAATCCAAACTTCGAGCTCTGACTTTCGCTGTGCACTCACAATAGAAAGACAGTGAAATGACTTCTTTTTTGTTGTTCAGACAGTTTTATTGAGGAGTCAAACATGAAAATTAAAACATCAACAATACAAATCTGTCCTCTTTTGATATGAACATAAAACATTAAAACAATACAAAGTTAAACAAAACAAAGGTAACACAAATAAACAAGGACATTCTCAAAACCCACCCCCCTCCCCTGTCCCTAGGACTTACATCTTATCACACCAAGAGTCAAATCAAATTCTCTTCAAACAGAGTTATCAATATATTGTCGAAGGGGTTGCCAAGTTCTATTGAATCGCTTTAAGTTATTTACTAAGGAATACCTCATTCTTTCCAGGTGAGAGAGCTTTACCAGTTCTTCGAGCCACAATTTAACCGATGGAACCTCTGATTTTTTCCAGAACATCAACACTAGTTTTTTCCCTACGATGAAGGCATAAGATAATAATTGTTGTTGGTATTTATTAAATTGTGAAAGTTGAACAGAAACTCCGAGTACAATCAGAAGTGGGTCCAGCCTCAACTCTGTATGAAACATATCTGATAAAGTTTTGAATATGCCAGACCAAAATGGGGCTAATTTTGTACACAAAGAGTAAGAATGGAGGAGTGTGGCTTCTTCAATATGGCATTTGTCGCACAGTGGGGATGTGTTAGGGAAAATTTTATGTAACTTCACCTTACAGTAATGAAGCCTGTGAATGATTTTAAATTGAATAAGTCAGTGTCTAGAGTTGGCAGAGCACTTGTGAATATTCTCTAGCGCAGCCTTCCAGGGTCCGTCGCTTATCTCCGTTCCTAAATCCTGCTCCCAGCCTGTTCTAAGGCCCTGCATGGATGGCGAGGATCTGGACAATAACACATTATAAATCCGGGAGATTAGATGTCCTTCCCCACCCCCCAATTTGAAAAGTTCGTCGAATTCATTAGGTATTATATTCTCTAAAGTGCGCATGTGTTTTTTGGCATATGCCCTAACCTGTAGGTATCTAAAATGATTATGTTTATGGAGACCAAATTTGGCCTGAAGTTGCGCGAAAGAGGCAAAATTACCATCCACCAACAGGTCGCCAATAGTCCTGAGGCCTAAATCTTTCCATTGTGTATAACCTGAATCTAAAGTGGGAGGGACAAATGAGGGATTCTTTGCTAATGGTAATAAGGTAGTTATAGAACCAATACCGAACTGGGATTTTATCTGTTTCCAAATACGCATAATACTGTGAATGATGCGGTTATTGTTGTATGTCAAATTATCTATACTTGTTGGTGACAGAATAAGAGCACCAATTTCATGAGGACTGCAGTCTTCTTTTTCCATTGTGATCCACTTGGCTTGTGTAAAATTATGATCTAGCCAAATTGTGATGATGCGAAGTGCACAAGAGTAATAGTAAAATGAGAAATTAGGGAGGGCTAGTCCACCCTCCAGTTTTGCCTTGCAAAGATGAGCTTTGTTAATTCTGTGCGTTTTATAGTCCCATAGAAATGGGACGATTATGGAATCAAGTTTCTTAAAAAATTTCTTAGGTAGAAAGATGGGAATATTTTGAAACAGATAAAGGATCTGAGGGAGAAAAACCATTTTTATTGCGTTGATTCTTCCCACCAGGGAAATGGGGAGAGATCTCCAAAATTGAATGTTATTCTGCAGCTTCACCACCAGGGGGGGGAAATTGGCTTCATAAAGTGAGTTAAAGTCCTTAGTAACCTCTATTCCAAGGCAGGTGAACTTAGTATTAGCAATTTTAAATGGCATACTTTCCAAGATCGAAAAATCCTTGAGCTTAATTGGCATCAGTTCACTCTTGGACCAATTGATCCTATAACCCGAAAACCTGCTAAACAGCGAAATTGTATCTAGGAGCGTTGGTATAGTACACTGAAGATTGGTTATGAACAGAAGGATATCATCTGCATATAAGGAAATTTTATTTATAGTCCCTTTAGTATTGTATCCCTGTATAAGGGGGTTGGCACGAATTGATTGTGCAAGGGGTTCTAGGGCTAAGGCAAAAAGTAAGGGTGACAGTGAGCAGCCCTGTCTGGTACCCCTATGTAACTGAAATATTGGGGAAAGTGTCTTTTTAGTGACAATTCTAGCACAAGGTTTATGATAAAGGATTTTTAACCATTTTACAAAGTGTTCGCCAAAATCGTATCTTCTCAGGGTTGCAAAAAGGTAGGGCCATTCTACCTGATCAAAGGCCTTTTCCGCGTCGAGGGAGAGGACAGCCAAATCAGAAGCTTCCTCCCTCTGGGAGTATATCACATTATAAAGACGTTGCAAATTAAAAAAAGAGTGTCTGTTTGGTATAAAACCTGTCTGATCGGGATGAATTAATTTATCCACTAATAAAGTCAGCCTGTTAGCTAGAATCTTGGCTAGTATCTTTTGATCATAGGTTAGCAGCGATATTGGCCTGTAATTACCTACTTCCTCAGGGTCCTTGTCCTTTTTTGGTATTAGTATTATAGTGGCTTCCCTCATAGTAGGCGGTAGGATATTATCTGAGTTAGCTTGAGTGTACATTTTTAGCAAGTAAGGTGATAAAAGGTCACTAAATTCTTTATAAAATTCCCCAGGATATCCATCAGGACCAGCCGCTTTCCCACTTTTTAATGATTTAATAGCCTGAATGTCTGTGCATGAGAGATATGCATTAAGAGAGATCTTATCTTCCTGGGTTAAAGTTAGGAGATTACAACTATCTAAAAACTTCTGTATAATTAAATCATCTTTTATAGCATGGGAAGAATACAGTGATTCATAAAATTGTTTAAATCTATGATTAATGTCTTTGTGTGAGGTTAGAATTTCCCCATTTTCTGATTTAATTTTATTAATTGTACGATCATGTTCCATTTTCCTTAATTGTCTAGCCAGTAACTTATTAGGTTTTTCCCCAAATTCAAAATATTTCTGTTGAGTAAAAATAAAAGCCCTAATGATATGATCTGACAGCAACTGATTATATTTGTACCTCAGCGAAATAATTTTTTTGTGAGTTTCTGTGGAGGGGCGTGTAGCGTTATCCTTATCCAGACACCTAATTTGTTGCTCTAAATCCACCAACTCTGCACGTTTTTTTTTCCTCCTTGCCGCCCGAAAAGATATAATACCTCCCCTCAAATAGGCTTTCATAGTCTCCCACAGTATTGAAGGAGACGTTCCTGGAAGATCATTCATCTCAAAGAAGAAAGTAATTTGCTCTCTGATAAACTTACAGAAGTCTGGTTCCTTCAACAGTTGCGGGTCTAATTTCCATGGTCTTCCAGTTTGGTTCAAATTATCTAAATGTAAATCTAGAGAAAGGGGGGCGTGGTCTGAAATTGCTATATTATGATATTTTACTTCCCTAGTATAGGGCAGTAATTTTGCATCTATCAGTAAATAATCAATTCGTGTGTACACATTGTGAACGTTTGAGTGAAATGAATAGGCTCTTCCCTGTGGGTTAAAAATCCTCCAGCTATCGACCATATTAGAATTATTTAGGTATTCCTTAAGGAAAATACTAGCATTAGAGGCCGGTGCTCTACGTGTTGACGAGCGGTCTAAGTATGGATCTAAAACAAGATTCAGATCCCCTCCAATGATTAGATTAGTCTGCGAAATGTCAGGTATTTGGGCTAAGACATGTTTGTAAAAAAGTGGAGAGTCTATGTTGGGGCCATATATATTAACCAGAGTTATAGGAACAGAGTATAGTTCTCCAACTAATATTAAATATCTGCCTTCCCTATCGGATATGGTTGATTTATGGGTAAAAGGTGTACCTTTCTTGAATAATATTGCCACGCCTCTGGCTCTCACTGCACAAGTAGAGTGATAGGCTTGCCCTGTCCACCTGCATCTCAGTTTTATGTGCTCATTCTTTTTAAGGTGGGTTTCCTGAAGGAAAATTACATCGCTGGACAATGTCTTTAGGTGTGTTAATATTTTACCCCTCTTAACAGGATTATTCAGACCTTTAACATTCCAGGTGACTAAGGTAACTTGTCCGCCCTTCTTTGTTTGTGTTGAATTAACCTGCATAACTCAGATTAGAATGAAAAAGAATATATAAGTCCTCATAAGTGTGAAAGAGATGGTTATACACCATATACAAGTCCCAGCCCACCCCTTTAAACAAAATGCTTACTGTCTTGCCTATACTAAGAAGAACCTGCAAAGTAAGGCGCGACCCCTCTAAGGAAGCTATAAAGAAAAGAATAACCAGGAAAATTAAATTAAGAGTAACACTTACACAACAAGACACATTAACTACTCAACTAACAACTTCCCTTACTATTAACTCCTAATTAGAAGTTTAGAAAGCTCTGCAAAAATATAGAATTCGAGCACCAAAACAACATCCGAGCATTTGAAACAAGAAAAAAATGATCTGAAAAGCATGCGTCAGGTTATATAAGCTGCCTATCTATAAACATCAGCCCGCTTCAAATTATCAACGAGACTTAAGGCAGCTAGTTATGTAATCAAAGTGAAGATTCTAAGCATTATATAAACTTAGCTGGATGAACATCATAGAACAGTCCAACATTGAGTACTACCAGAATCCAGCCATACCACATCTGCATCAGGTGTCCGCCGCGGGGACGCCTGCATCATCTCCACCCGTGCCGAAGTGTTGCTCCGCGAACCTCTGGGCTTCTTTCGCATCCGTGAACATTGATTCTGTTCCTCTGAAAGTCACTCTCAGCTTTGCGGGATATAAAAGTCCATACCGCACTCCTGGCTTGTCCCGAAGAAGTGCTCTAACACCGTTAAATGCAGCTCTGCGTCTCGCCACATCGGGGGTGAAGTCGGGAAAGATGCAGATCTTCTGCCCACGGTAGGCGAGGTCCCTCTGATTCATGGCCTTCCGGAGGATCATTGTAACGTCGCGGTAATAATGGAGTCTCACCACCAACGCCCGAGGAGGTCCTGTGTCGTCTGGGCGCCTTCGTAGAGCTCTATGAGCGCGGTCCACCAGCGGTAAGTCATCCAAAGCCAGCACGTCCTTCAGGAGCTGAAGAAAGAATAGTATAAAATACGAATACACAACGCGCTCAACTACTGCTGCCTGTTGCCATTACCTGCAGCTTTATCACCAGGGCCTCCATTTCCTCTGAGAAACTCATCATCTTGTTGATATTTTCAGGGATGTTTCTCATAGGTTTAAGGCAATAGAAGACGTTTGGAAATCCAAACTTCGAGCTCTGACTTTCGCTGTGCACTCACGATAGAAAGACAGTGAAATGACTTCTGCTTTGGAAGTGTCAGCTTTATAATGAGAAAAGTCCTGTGATCTTTAGAATGTTCTTTCCTTTCATACATTATCATTCTATGGAACTCTCAGCATGCAGATTGATGAGGTCATAATGAAACACAGTTTGTTTTCTTTTGCTTTTGTTACTTTTGTTACAAAATACTCGTGTATTGTATTAAACTTGTAGCACCAAGACTGAAAGGGACAATTCCAGGGCTTTTTCCTATTACAAAAAATGTTGCCACAATACAAAGAAATTTAGCAAAAGAAAAAATATAGTCAAGCAGTATTTAGGTATTGTGATTCTAAATTGCCCATAGGTGTGAATGTGAGTGTAAATGGTTCTCTCTCTCTCTCTGTGTGTTAGCCATTCTTTTTGCCAGACATCCAGGATATGTATAAAAACACAACATTAGTTATGCTGCTATAGGCCTAGGCTGCTGGGGGGAGGGGTTCTTGTAATGCACTGTTTCTTTTCATTGACCTTATATACTTTGTTATACTCCACTCTGCATTTAATCATAAATTATTTTTAATCTCTGGCTCTCTTCCACAGCATGTCTTTTTTCTCTCACCTCAGCCCAACCCGTCGCGGCAGATGACTGCCCCTCCCTGAGCCTGGTTCTGCTGGAGGTTTCTTCCTGTTTAAAGGGAGTTTTTCCTTCCCACTGTCACCAAGTGCTGCTCATAGGGGGTCGTTTTGACTGTTGGATTTTCTCTCTTTCTCTATTGTAGGGTCTTTACCAACAATTAAAAAGCACCTTGACGCGACTGTGATTTGGCACTATATAAAATAAACTGAATTGAATTAAATATGAGACAAGCTTAAATATGTCAAAGGCTCTTTTTTTTTTTTTTACATCTTTATTTATAGCCTTGATTATGTGTACAGCCAGGTTGCCTCTCTTTGTGGTCAGTTTGCAACATATTAGGATCATTTCAGGTCTCATATTTGGATTGACATCTCGTTATCAAGCACGTCACAGGGACCACGTGATAGCATTGCTTACTGTAGTCTAACAGGGAACTAGAATATTGTCTTGTCTGGTCAGGCACTTAATAAACTGTCTATATTTGGGCACTTCCAGGCTGAGGTTTCCTCTGTTACAGTCACCAAGTACAATAACTAAGGAGTGCCACTTTATCTGCTCCACATTTATTTGATGGGCGAGTGAACGCTGTGCCTCCTGCATGTTGGTTTGCGGTGGAATGGTGACCCTCACCAGCAGTGCTGGTTGTAATGTGTTCCAAAGGAATGCATCAATGTAATTACATGACATTTTTCAGTAACAAAATAACATAACTCATTACTGTGCTAAATTGACTAATGACATTACAGTTGCAATTATGTTAATGCTTGGGTCCTCCAGTTATCTGCACATCGGGCAGGCAAAAAGGGAAAATAAAAATAAAACTACATGCTTTTTTCTTCCTGCTGCAATCAGCTGACTTGAGCTCCTGTGCAGGAGGATGAAAACGGTGGAGCCGTCTACAGCTTTTCATGAGAAGAGTATATGGACAATACTTTTTTTTTATTCCGCAAAAGGACAAAAGCTGGATGTAAAGTGAAAACTGCCTCCAGGACAGAAACAGGTGTGTTACACTGCTAACACAACTTCAGCTCTTTGCATGTATCTGCACAGACAACATGCTAACACAGAGTCAGCCAAGAACCCAGAGTGGTGATGAAGCTGAGCACATGCTGACCCCCAGCCCAGCAGCCAGAGCCTCATCTTCAACAGGTAACAGAGGCAGTGACGAGCAGCCAGCCTTGCAGCACTGCAGCCTTCGACTCTACCTGTGCATGTTTCTACAGCAGAATCCCTGTAAAGATTACAGCTTAACAAAACATGTACAGATTTTGGTCCACAGTTTATTTTGATCTCTTAGATTGAACTACTGATCTGAACCTCAAGCTTTCAAATAGGACTAAAAGATTGCAAACACCAATGAAGTTATTAATTTGAATGATTTCTGATAATCGGGAACAACAAGAATATTTGTCAGACGGTTTGATTGAGTGTGAAAGTGTTAATGATCTTTGTGTAGGCCAGGTCTACTGTAATATGAGCCCAGACACAATGCAGTCTCTAAAGAAAGAGATCATCTGACTGTTTTATCTTGAAATATTAAATGACAGTCAATCAAATAGGAACATTCTGATTATCAGTTTAAAATATTTCAAATTTGGCTCTTTTTTTCATGGGTATTGAAGTTTGCAAGCACTTACCTGTGGGTGAGTGTGTCAAGTAAAGATGGTTGCAGCCATGGTCATAGGAGCCGTATTGACCATATGCATATACAGCATACAGTCATCCAGCTCATAGTACTTTGTGGACTTTTGTGGGTCATTACCACAAAGGGTTTTCTGTGAAAGCACTGTGAGATTTGTGAGACCTTGACACTTCAGGTCACCTCAATAGGTGTGAGTGGGGTTTGAGGCACCTGGAAGGGATCTCTATATCCAGTAGAGAAGTCAGTGTTGTCTGCAATGATTTGATCCTGTGGGAACAGATTAAACAAGGAATATTAAACTAGCCAAGTACACAATTAACAGTCAACATTTATTAGGACTACCTTTCAAGTGCTAATGCGTCTCACCAATAAGACGATGACCCTGGTGCCCTTTAGGTCTACATGTGCTCATAAATCAGACCAAAAAAAAACCAAACACAAAAAGAGTTTCATTTAGTCAGTGATAGTAAAATGGCTCATTCTCTCAGACACAGCTGCACCACAGCTGTCTTGCCAACCACAGTAGTCCACAAATAATGACAAGACATCTACTTGGTCAACATTAAACAAGAAGGCATATTAAGCCCATGTCATTTTATTTAGTAATAGATTAAAAAAAATCGCCTTGTTATTTATCTTAGTAAAAAACCTAAACTACAGTCTAATTACTTTAAAACAAAGATTGTGTTGTAACAAGTGTGATGAAGTTTACTAATGAAAATGATGTTGTGCATACAAAGCACAAAGAAAAAATGCACTTCACAAGCCTGATCAGAGCAAAAGCATGCAATACCTGTTGGTACCTGTTATTTGAAATGTAACTAAGCAAAAAGACGATTAAAGTGAAAAGCTAGCGCTTGGAAATTCAATTCAATTCAGTTCAATTCAATTTTATTTATAAAGCGCCAAATCACAACAAACAATTGCCTCACGGTGCTTTGTATTGTGGGTAAAGACCCTACAATAATACAGAGAAAACCCAACAGTCAAAAACGACCCCCTGTGAGCAGCACTTGGCGACAGTGGGAAGGAAAAACTCCCTTTAACAGGAAGAAACCTCCAGCAGAACCAGGCTCAGGGAGGGGCAGTCATCTGCTGAGGGGGCTGAGGGGGGAGAGACAGAGATTACTAATAACTAATGATTAAATGCAGAGTGGAGTATAAACAGAGTAAAAAAGAATCTGAGTAACATCCATTCTTAATCCAGAGGGTTTAATATGATGTGGCCCACCCTTTGCAGCTGTAACAGCTTCAACTCTTCTGGGAAGGCTTTCCACAGGTTTAGGAGTGTTTATGGGAATTTCTGACCATTCTGGAAGAATGGTCAGGCCTTCTCTCCAACATCAGTGTCTGTGAGGTCAGACACTGATGTTGGAGAGAAGGCCTGGCTCACAGGCTCCGCTCTAATTCATCCAAAGGTGTTCTATCAGGTTGAGGTCAGGACTCTGTGCAGGCCAGTCAAGTTCTTCCACACCAAACTGGCTCATCCATGTCTTTATGGAGCTGCTTTGTGCACTGGTGGGGTGGCTGTAGCTCAGTAGGTAGAGCAGGTCACCTACTGATTGGAAGATCAGCGGTTCAGCTACTCCAGGCTACATGCCAATGTATCCTTGGGCAAGATACTTAACCCCAAGTTGCTCTCCGACGCAACCGTCGGAGTGTGAATGTGTGTGAATGTTAGATAATTAAAGCACTTAGCTTTAATGAATGGGTGTGCATGGGTAAATGTAAACGTGTTGTGTAAGCGCTTTGAGTGCTCAGACTGAGTAGAAAAGCGCTATATAAGAACTGATCCATTTACCATTTACTGGTGTGCAGTCATGTTGGAACAGGAAGGGGCCATCCCCAAACTGTTCCCACAAAGTTGGGAGCATCAAATTGTCCCAAATGTCTTGGTATGCTGAAGCATTAACAAGAACACTCTCTACACACTGTTCTTGAGCTGATCTGATGGCCACATGAAGGTTGGAGGTCTGTAGTGATTGACTCTTCAGAAAGTCCGTGACCTCTGTGCACTATGACCCTCAGCATCCACTGACTCTACAGATGACTGTGGAATATTTAATAGTGACTGGACTTGTTGCACAGGTATCACGGTATCACGCATTCACTGAGCTCCTGAGAGCGACCCATTCTTTCACTGATGTTTGTAGAAGCAGTCTGCATGCCTAGGTGCTGGTTTATACACCTGTGGAAGTGACTGGAACACCTGGATTCAATGATTTGGATGGTGAGTGAAATACTTGTGGCAATATAGTGTAAATGAGAGAAAATGGATGGATGGATGGATGAATGGATGGAGTAGCAAAGACATACAAAGTGTGACAAAGGTCATAATGAAGATCTGGGTTCCAGAGCCGAGGAAAACTGATAGCAGCATCCCCTTCCTGGGAGGTCGAAAAACATCTCCATGAACTAGCTTCCACCCAAACTCCTCCTGAGCATCTTCCTGTAGAACAGGACAGATGACCAGCTATGATGACAGCAACAAACACTAGAAAAAGCATTTCCTGAAGAAAATGCACTGTGAATGCTGCATGCTGAAAGATTGGAGCTGAAATGCCAAGAAAGGCTTCAAACAGCTGGAACTTTATTTGCTGAATGAGCTTCAATGAACTGCTGAATACCTGAACTGCTGAACTGATGAAAACCTGAAATGCTGAACTGCTGAATTGCTGAAATGCTGAATTGCTGAACTGCTGAATTGCTGAACTGCTGAAATGCTGAACTGCTGAATTGCTGAATACCTGAATTGCTGAACTGCTGCATTGCTGAACCGCTGAATTGCTGAACTGCTGAATTGCTGAACTTCTGAATACCTGAACTGCTGAACTGTTGAATACCTGAACTGCTGAATTGCTGAACTGCTGAATTGCTGAACTGCTGAATACCTGAACTGCTGAATTGCTGAACTGCTGAATTGCTGAATACCTGAATTGCTGAATTGCTGAATTGCTGAACCGCTGAATTGCTGAACCGCTGAATTGCTGAACTGCTGAATTGCTGAATTGCTGAACTGCTGAATTGCTGAACTGCTGAGAAAACTGCTGAACAGCTGCTAAACTGCTGAACAGCTGTTAATAATGCTTCAAACAGTTGAAACTTTATTTGCTGAATGATTGGAGCTGAAATGCCAAGAAAGGCTTCAAAGAGCTGAAACTTTATTTGCTGAATGAGCTTCAATGAACTGCTGAATTGCTGAACGGCTGAGTACCTGAACTGCTGAATTGCTAAACTGCTGAAATGCTGAACTGCTGAATTGCTGAACTGCTGAACAGCTGTTAAAAATGCTGAACAGGTGTTAAAACTGCTGAAAGGCTGTTAATAATGCTTCAAACAGCTGAAACTTTATTTGCTGAATGATTGGAGCTGAAATGCCAGGAAATGCTTCAGAGCTGAATTCTGATTGGCTGAAAGAGTTAAAGCAGCTGACAAATGCTGAAAATGAATTTTAAATGCAAAACAGCTAAAATTGTCAAGAAAGTAACTAAATTAAATTCGATTTGCTTAAAGGGCAGAAAAACAACCTGAAGAAATTTTAACGGCAGCTGAAGAAAAACCATAAAAGACATTGAAATGGGTAAAATGGGCCACCATGAGTGAGATGGCTATGGCAGCTGATGACCTTGGGCCATTTTTCCTGTTCAAGTTTGTCTAACTTAAGTGCAATACCTATATGCAACCAGTAGGTGAGCACAGGGTTGGCGAAGAGTTAGAAGATTTCTTTCTTAAATTAAGTTTGTTTAATTGCCACTTACTATAAAGAGATGTGAAAGTTAAAAAAATGATAAATGCCTAGAGACATTTAAACTGCAGCTGAACAAAAACCAACAAAGATATTGAAAGGGCACCACCATGACTCAAGTGGTTATGGCAGTAAATGATGATGGTCCATTTTTCATGTTTAAGGTGTTCCCACTTTGTCTAAATTAAATGCAGCTTTTCTCTGTAACCAGTAGGTGATCACATGAATTGCCAGAAGCTGCAAGGTCTTTAATTGTAGTTCATGAATTTGACAAGTATTGAATGCCAAGAATCAGCCTGAAGAAATTTAAACTGGAGTTGAAGGAAAACCGTAATCATATTGAGAAGTTAAATCCAAGTTTAGTACTGTAGTTTAATGTCTTGCAACTGAAGGCTTTCAGCTGAATTGCTGTCATTCCTGAAATATTTGGGAATGTTGTTGAAAATGTTAAAATACAATGAATGATTCTCCTAAACATGAAGGAGAATGAAAGTGCAGAAAATTGTGGACAGAATGAATCTGCTATTGTGGCAGCCAATGGGAGGAGCCACAGAAGCAGGGACTTATAGGAGTGTTTATGCTGATGTTTGGTAGTTTTAGTTATTGGTGTTTATCAGTTATTCAGTGATGTTTTGTTGGTTTTGACTGTGATTGTTGGTTTGTGATGTCAATGTGATGTCAATGTGTGGTTATTAAGGGTGGCTGATAATGGGCCACCATGACTGAAGTGGCTATGGCAGCTGATGACCTCTGGCCATTTTTCCTGAGCATGCTGTTCTGACATTGTGTCATTAAAGCTATTGCTTCTCTGGTTAACCACTAGAGTGCGTGCATTCACAGCAAAAAAAGCTAGAAGATTTTTCCTTCTTCAGCTGAAGTTTGCTAAAGTGTCAATATAAACAGCATTAAAGGCTCAAGAAGGTCTTGTAAAAATAAACACACACTGAAACTTTGTCCTAAACATGAAGGATAAAGAAGGTGCAGAAAACTGTGGAAAAAATCAGTATAATATGATTGAATAAGAAAAGATTTAAAGTTCAAAACTAACTTGAGAATCTTTTAAGTTTGGGGTAAGTTCACATAAAAATAATTTTTGAACTGTGAGCGCCACAAGGACCTGCTCTAAACAGTGGTGTAAATTTTATTTTCCTGGGCTCAAAAGTGTGGTTGTGGGAGCAGTTTAAAAAAGGTACTCATTTCTGCTTTGGAGAAAATCAGCTCTCTAATCAGGCTCCCACTCTAGCAAACACAATACACAACCATTATAAACTCTGAAACGCCTGAAAAACCTCTTTAAACTTAAACGCTCACTGTGCTTAAACCGTAAAAGAAATTTTAACAGTAGCTGAAGAAAAACCATAAAAGACATTGAAATGGGTAAAATGGGCCACTATGAGTGAGATGGCTATGGCAGCTGATGACCTTGGGCCATTTTTCCTGAGCATGCTATTCTGACATTGTGTTATTAAAGCTGCTGTTTCTCTGGTTAACCACTAGAGTGAGTGCAGTCACAGCAAATTAAAGCAACAAGATTTTTTTTTTTTTTTTTTTTTTTGTTCACCTGAAACTTGGTAAAGTGATAATATAAAAAGTTTTAAAGGATCAAATGGCTTGAAGAAACAAACACACACACAAAAACTTTGTGCTAAACATGAAGGAGAAATAAGGTGCAGAAAACTGTGAAAAAAATGAGTTAAATATCTTTGAATATGAAGAGATTTAAAGTTCAAAACCCAATGGAAAATCTTTTAAGTTTGGGGTAAAGTGGGACTTGAACCTGCTCTCTCTGCTTTTTCTGCATTCATGGTCCAGTGTTTCTACCACTGAGCCAACAGGAGTCTCATACAAGCAGGGAGGTTTGCATGCATGCATATTGGAGAGCTCTCCCAAGCTGAATGCTTGTAAATGCGCCAATTGAAAACACCTGCGAGGTGCACTGCTTACCTGCTGAGGTGCATGCACTCTGGCCAAATTTGACTCGGCGCACCTGTCAAATAAGTGCTTCTAAATCAAAAACCGTAGCTCCTATCAAAATAATGTTTGAACTGTGAGCACCACGAGGACCTGCTCTAACGAGTGGTGTAATTTTTATTTTCCTGGGCTCAAAAGTGTGGCTGTAGGAGCAGTTTAAAAAAGGTGCTCATTTCTGCTTTGGAGAAAATCAGCTCTCTGAAATTACTATGGAGGTTAATGAAGGAGTTGGAAGGTACTCTCTCTGTTTGAATGCTTACAGTTTAAAAAGTGTACATTTGACAGGGTTTAAAGACACATTTTTTGAAAGTAGAGAAGCAGCTCTACATTTTGAGCAAAAAATCATGGCTGTAGAGTGAAGAGTGTGGACACAGCGGCAGTTTAGAAATAAATTTTCCATCTGAAAGTTTTGAAGTCTCCCACTCTACTAATCAGGCTCCCACTCTAGCAAACGCAATACACAACCATTATAAACTCTGAAACGCCTGAAAAACCTCCTTAAACTTAAATGCTCACTGTGCTTAAACTGTAAAAGATTTTAAAACACAAAGTAATAGCTGAATAGCTGAAAGGCTTGGCTTCATTTTAAAGCTTAAATGGTTTCTCTAGCTTAAGGTATGCTGAAGTTATTAGCTTTTAAAGCCTGAAAGGATTTTTAAAGGATTTGAAACTTCCCCATTCATTTTCAATGGGGCTAAAAATTCGGAAAAATATTAATATAAAATCAATGCTTAAAGATTTGAACCAGAAAAGTAATAGCCCACTTCTCCTGAAGAAGCTGAACGTTTTGATACCTTAATTGTTTCTGTAGCTTAAGCGGTTTTTGAGTTTTTAGCGGTCAAAAAACGTACGGAAGAACATATAATATATAACTAGAAAAAGCATTTCCTGAAGAAAATGCACTGTGAATGCTGCATGCTGAAAGATTGGAGCTGAAATGCCAAGAAAGGCTTCAAACAGCTGGAACTTTATTTGCTGAATGAGCTTCAATGAACTGCTGAATACCTGAACTGCTGAACTGGTGAATACCTGAACTGCTGAACTGCTGAATTGCTGAACTGCTGAATTGCTGAACTGCTGAATACCTGAACTGCTGAATTGCTGAACTGCTGAATTGCTGAATACCTGAATTGCTGAACTGCTGAATTGCTGAACCGCTGAATTGCTGAACTGCTGAACTGCTGAATTGCTGAACTTCTGAATACCTGAACTGCTGAATTGCTGAACTGCTGAATTGCTGAACTGCTGAATACCTGAACTGCTGAATTGCTGAACTGCTGAATTGCTGAACTGCTGAATTGCTGAACCGCTGAATTGCTGAACTGCTGAATTGCTGAATTGCTGAACTGCTGAGAAAACTGCTGAACAGCTGCTAAACTGCTGAACAGCTGTTAATAATGCTTCAAACAGCTGAAACTTTATTTGCTGAATGATTGGAGCTGAAATGCCAAGAAAGGCTTCAAAGAGCTGAAACTTTATTTGCTGAATGAGCTTCAATGAACTGCTGAATTGCTGAACTGCTGAGTACCTGAACTGCTGAATTGCTAAACTGCTGAATTGCTGAACTGCTGAATTGCTGAACTGCTGAACAGCTGTTAAAAATGCTGAACAGGTGTTAAAACTGCTGAACGGCTGTTAATAATGCTTCAAACAGCTGAAACTTTATTTGCTGAATGATTGGAGCTGAAATGCCAGGAAATGCTTCAGAGCTGAATTCTGATTGGCTGAAAGAGTTAAAGCAGCTGACAAATGCTGAAAATGAATTTTAAATGCAAAACAGCTAAAATTGTCAAGAAAGTAACTAAATTAAATTTGATTTGCTTAAAGGGCAGAAAAACAACCTGAAGAAATTTTAACGGCAGCTGAAGAAAAACCATAAAAGACATTGAAATGGGTAAAATGGGCCACCATGAGTGAGATGGCTATGGCAGCTGATGACCTTGGGCCATTTTTCCTGTTCAAGTTTGTCTAACTTAAGTGCAATACCTATGTGCAACCAGTAGGTGAGCACAGGGTTGGCGAAGAGTTAGAAGATTTCTTTCTTTAATTAAGTTTGTTTAATTGCCACTCACTATAAAGAGATGTGAAAGATAAAAAATGATAAATGCCTAGAGACATTTAAACTGCAGCTGAACAAAAACCATCAAAGATATTGAAAGGGCACCACCATGACTCAAGTGGTTATGGCAGTAGATGATGATGGTCCATTTTTCATGTTTAAGATGTTCCCACTTTGTCTAAATTAAATGCAGCTTTTCTCTGTAACCAGTAGGTGATCACATGAATTGTCAGAAGCTACAAGGTCTTTAATTGTAGTTCATGAATTTGACAAGTATTGAATGCCAAGAATCAGCCTGAAGAAATTTAAACTGGAGTTGAAGAAAAACCGTAAAACATATTGAGAAGTTAAATCCAAGTTTAGTACTGTAGTTTAATGTCTTGCAACTGAAGGCTTTCAGCTGAATTGCTGTCATTCCTGAAATATTTGGGAATGTTGTTGAAAATGTTAAAATACAATGAATTATTCTCCTAAACATGGAGGAGAATGAAAGTGCAGAAAATTGTGGACAGAATGAATCTGCTGTTGTGGCAGCCAATGGGAGGAGCCACAGAAGCAGGGACTTATGGGAATGTTCTTTTTTGTTGGTTTCACTGTGATTGTTGGTTTGTGATGTCAATGTGATGTCAATATGTTGCTATTCAGTGTGGCTGATAATGGGCCACCATGACTGAAGTGGCTATGGCAGCTGATGACCTCTGCCCATTTTTCCTGTTCACACCGTTCTGACATTGTGTCATTAAAGCTGCTGCTTCTCTGGTTAGCCACTAGAGTGAGTGCAGTCACAGCAAATTAAAGCAACAAGATATTTTTTTTTTTGTTCAGCTGAAATTTGTTTAAGTGTTAATATAAAATAGCTTGAAGAAATAAACAGACACTAAAATTTGTCCTAAACATGAAGGAGAAAAAAGGTGCAGAAAACTGTGGAAAAAAATGAGTTTAATATCATTGAATATGAAAAGATTTAAAGTTCAAAACCCAATGGACAATCTTTTAAGTTTAGGGTAAAGTGGGACTTGAACCTGCTCTCTCTGCTCCTTCTGCATTCATGGTCCAGTGTTTCTACCACTAAGTCAACAGGAGTCTCACACAAGCAGTGAGGTTTGCATGCATACATATTGGAGAGCTCTCCCAAGTTGAATGCTTGCAAATGCGCCAATTGAAAACACCTGCCAGGTGCACTGCCTACCTGCTGAGGTGCATGGACTGTTTATGCTGATGTTTGGGAATTTTAGTTATTGGTCCTCATCAGTTATTCAGTGATGTCTTGTTGGTTTCAGTGTGATTGTTGGTTTGTGATGTCAATGTGTGGTTATTGAGGGTGGCTGATAATAGGCCACCATGACTGAAGTGGCTATGGTAGCTGATGACCTCTGGCCATTTTTCCTGACCATGCTGTTCTGACTTTGTGTTATTAAAACTGCTGCTTCTCTGGTTAACCACTAGGGTGAGCGCAGTCACAGCAAATTAAAGCAACAACTTTTTTTTTTTTTTTTTTTTTTTTTGTTCACCTGAAACTTGCTAAAGTGTTAATATAAAAAGTTTTAAAGGACCAAATGGCTTAAAGAAACAAACACACACACAAAAACTTTGTGCTAAACATGAAGGAGAAATAAGGTGCAGAAAACTGTGAAAAAAATGAGTTAAATATCTTTGAATATGAAGAGATTTAAAGTTCCAAACCCAATGGAAAATCTTTTAAGTTTGGGGTAAAGTGGGACTTGAACCTGCTCTCTCTGCTTTTTCTGCATTCATGGTCCAGTGTTTCTACCACTGAGCCAACAGGAGTCTCATACAAGCAGTGAGGTTTGCATGCATACATATTGGAGAGCTCTCCCAAGCTGAATGCTTGCAAATGCGCCAATTGAAAACACCTGCGAGGTGCGTGCACTCTGGCCAAATTTGACTCGGCGCAACTGTCAAATAAGTGCTTCTAAATCAAAAACCGTAGCTTCTATCAAAATCATTTTTGAACTGTGAGCACCACAAGGACCTGCTCTAAACAGTGGTGTCATTTTTATTTTCCTGGGCTCAAAAGTGTGGTTGTGGGAGCAGTTTAAAAAGGTGCTCATTTCTGCTTTGGAGAAAATCACCTCTCAGAAATTACTATGGAGGTTAATGAAGGAGTTGGAAGGTACTCTCTCTGTTTGAATGCTTACAGTTTAAAAAGTGTACATTTGACAGGGTTTAAAGACACATTTTTTGAAAGTAGAGAAGCAGCTCTACATTTTGAGCAAAAAATCATGGCTGTAGAGTGAAGAGTGTGGACACAGCGGCAGTTTAGAAATAAATTTTCCATCTGAAAGTTTTGAAGTCTCCCACTCTACTAATCAGGCTCCCACTCTAGCAAATGCAATACACAACCATTATAAACTCTGAAACGCCTGAAAAACCTCCTCAAACTTAAATGCTCACTGTGCTTAAACCGTAAAAGATTTTAAAACACAAAGTAATAGCTGAATAGCTGAAAGGCTTGGCTTCATTTTAAAGCTTAAATGGTTTCTCTAGCTTAAGGTATGCTGAAGTTATTAGCTTTCAAAGCCTGAAAGGATTTTTAAAGGATTTGAAACTTCCCCATTCATTTTCAATGGGGCTAAAAATTCAGAAAAATATTAATATAAAATCAATGCTTAAAGATTTGAACCAGAAAAGTAATAGCCCACTTCTCCTGAAGAAGCTGAACGTTTTGATACCTTAATTATTTTTGTAGCTTAAGCGGTTTTTGAGTTTTTAGCGGTCAAAAAACGTACGGAAGAACATATAATAATAAATAACTAGAAAAAGCATTTCCTGAAGAAAATGCACTGTGAATGCTGCATGCTGAAAGATTGGAGCTGAAATGCCAAGAAAGGCTTCAAACAGCTGGAACTTTATTTGCTGAATGAGCTTCAATGAACTGCTGAATACCTGAACTGCTGAACTGTTGAATACCTGAACTGCTGAACTGCTGAATTGCTGAACTGCTGAATACCTGAACTGCTGAATTGCTGAACTGCTGAATTGCTGAACTGCTGAATTGCTGAATACCTGAATTGCTGAACTGCTGCATTGCTGAACCGCTGAATTGCTGAACTGCTGAATTGCTGAACTTCTGAATACCTGAACTGCTGAAATGTTGAATACCTGAACTGCTGAATTGCTGAACTGCTGAATTGCTGAACTGCTGAATACCTGAACTGCTGAATTGCTGAACTGCTGAATTGCTGAATACCTGAATTGCTGAACTGCTGAATTGCTGAACCGCTGAATTGCTGAACTGCTGAATTGCTGAACTGCTGAATTGCTGAATTGTTGAACTGCTGAATTGCTGAACTGCTGAGAAAACTGCTGAACAGCTGCTAAACTGCTGAACAGCTGTTAATAATGCTTCAAACAGCTGAAACTTTATTTGCTGAATGATTGGAGCTGAAATGCCAAGAAAGGCTTCAAAGAGCTGAAACTTTATTTGCTGAATGAGCTTCAATGAACTGCTGAATTGCTGAACGGCTGAGTACCTGAACTGCTGAATTGCTAAACTGCTGAAATGCTGAACTGCTGAATTGCTGAACTGCTGAACAGCTGTTAAAAATGCTGAACAGGTGTTAAAACTGCTGAAAGGCTGTTAATAATGCTTCAAACAGCTGAAACTTTATTTGCTGAATGATTGGAGCTGAAATGCCAGGAAATGCTTCAGAGCTGAATTCTGATTGGCTGAAAGAGTTAAAGCAGCTGACAAATGCTGAAAATGAATTTTAAATGCAAAACAGCTAAAATTGTCAAGAAAGTAACTAAATTAAATTCGATTTGCTTAAAGGGCAGAAAAACAACCTGAAGAAATTTTAACGGCAGCTGAAGAAAAACCATAAAAGACATTGAAATGGGTAAAATGGGCCACCATGAGTGAGATGGCTATGGCAGCTGATGACCTTGGGCCATTTTTCCTGTTCAAGTTTGTCTAACTTAAGTGCAATACCTATATGCAACCAGTAGGTGAGCACAGGGTTGGCGAAGAGTTAGAAGATTTCTTTCTTTAATTAAGTTTGTTTAATTGCCACTTACTATAAAGAGATGTGAAAGTTAAAAAAATGATAAATGCCTAGAGACATTTAAACTGCAGCTGAACAAAAACCAACAAAGATATTGAAAGGGCACCACCATGACTCAAGTGGTTATGGCAGTAAATGATGATGGTCCATTTTTCATGTTTAAGGTGTTCCCACTTTGTCTAAATTAAATGCAGCTTTTCTCTGTAACCAGTAGGTGATCACATGAATTGCCAGAAGCTGCAAGGTCTTTAATTGTAGTTCATGAATTTGACAAGTATTGAATGCCAAGAATCAGCCTGAAGAAATTTAAACTGGAGTTGAAGGAAAACCGTAATCATATTGAGAAGTTAAATCCAAGTTTAGTACTGTAGTTTAATGTCTTGCAACTGAAGGCTTTCAGCTGAATTGCTGTCATTCCTGAAATATTTGGGAATGTTGTTGAAAATGTTAAAATACAATGAATGATTCTCCTAAACATGAAGGAGAATGAAAGTGCAGAAAATTGTGGACAGAATGAATCTGCTGTTGTGGCAGCCAATGGGAGGAGCCACAGAAGCAGGGACTTATAGGAGTGTTTATGCTGATGTTTGGTAGTTTTAGTTATTGGTGTTTATCAGTTATTCAGTGATGTTTTGTTGGTTTTGACTGTGATTGTTGGTTTGTGATGTCAATGTGATGTCAATATGTTGTTATTCAGTGTGGCTGATAATGGGCCACCATGACTGAAGTGGCTATGGCAGCTGATGACCTCTGGCCATTTTTCCTGAGCATGCTGTTCTGACATTGTGTCATTAAAGATATTGCTTCTCTGGTTAACCACTAGAGTGAGTGCATTCACAGCAAAAAAAGCTAGAAGATTTTTCCTTCTTCAGCTGAAGTTTGCTAAAGTGTCAATATAAATAGCATTAAAGGCTCAAGAAGGTCTTGTAAAAATAAACACACACTGAAACTTTGTCCTAAACATGAAAGAGAAAGAAGGTGCAGAAAACTGTGGAAAGAATCAGTATAATATGATTGAATAAGAAAAGATTTAAAGTTCAAAACTAACTTGAGAATCTTTTAAGTTTGGGGTAAGTTCACATAAAAATAATTTTTGAACTGTGAGCGCCACAAGGACCTGCTCTAAACAGTGGTGTAAATTTTATTTTCCTGGGCTCAAAAGTGTGGTTGTGGGAGCAGTTTAAAAAAGGTACTCATTTCTGCTTTGGAGAAAATCAGCTCTCTAATCAGGCTCCCACTCTAGCAAACACAATACACAACCATTATAAACTCTGAAACGCCTGAAAAACCTCTTTAAACTTAAACGCTCACTGTGCTTAAACCGTAAAAGAAATTTTAACAGTAGCTGAAGAAAAACCATAAAAGACATTGAAATGGGTAAAATGGGCCACTATGAGTGAGATGGCTATGGCAGCTGATGACCTTGGGCCATTTTTCCTGAGCATGCTATTCTGACATTGTGTTATTAAAGCTGCTGTTTCTCTGGTTAACCACTAGAGTGAGTGCAGTCACAGCAAATTAAAGCACCAAGATTAATTTCTTGTTCAGCTGAAATTTGCTAAAGTGTTAATATAAAAAGTTTTAAAGCCTCAAAAAGGGCTTGAAGAAATAAACACACACTGAAACTTTGTCTTAACAAGAAGGTACAGACAACTGTGGAAAGAATGAGTTTAATATTATTGAATATGAAGAGATTTAAAGTTCAAAACCCAATGGAAAATCTTTTAAGTTTAGGGTAGAGTGGGACTTGAACCTGCTCTCTCTGCTTCTTTTGCATTCATGGTCCAGTGTTTCTACCACTGAGCCAACAGGAGTCTCATACAAGCAGTGAGGTTTGCATGCATACATATTGGAGAGCTCTCCCAAGCTGAATGCTTGCAAATGCGCCAATTGAAAACACCTGCGAGGTGCACTGCTTACCTGCTGAGGTGCGTGCACTCTGGCCAAATTTGACTCGGCGCAACTGTCAAATAAGTGCTTCTAAATCAAAAACCGTAGCTCCTATCAAAATCATTTTTGAACTGTGAGCACCACAAGGACCTGCTCTAAACAGTGGTGTCATTTTTATTTTCCTGGGCTCAAAAGTGTGGTTGTGGGAGCAGTTTAAAAAAGGTGCTCATTTCTGCTTTGGAGAAAATCACCTCTCAGAAATTACTATGGAGGTTAATGAAGGAGTTGGAAGGTACTCTCTCTGTTTGAATGCTTACAGTTTAAAAAGTGTACATTTGACAGGGTTTAAAGACACATTTTTTGAAAGTAGAGAAGCAGCTCTACATTTTGAGCAAAAAATCATGGCTGTAGAGTGAAGAGTGTGGACACAGCGGCAATTTAGAAATAAATTTTCCATCTGAAAGTTTTGAAGTCTCCCACTCTACTAATCAGGCTCCCACTCTAGCAAACGCAATACACAACCATTATAAACTCTGAAACGCCTGAAAAACCTCCTCACACTTAAATGCTCACTGTGCTTAAACCGTAAAAGATTTTAAAACACAAAGTAATAGCTGAATAGCTGAAAGGCTTGGCTTCATTTTAAAGCTTAAATGGTTTCTCTAGCTTAAGGGATGCTGAAGTTATTAGCTTTTAAAGCCTGAAAGGATTTTTAAAGGATTTGAAACTTCCCCATTCATTTTCAATGGGGCTAAAATTCAGAAAAATATTAATATAAAATCAATGCTTAAAGATTTGAACCAGAAAAGTAATAGCCCACTTCTCCTGAAGAAGCTGAACGTTTTGACACCTTAATTGTTTTTGTAGCTTAAGCGGTTTTTGAGTTTTTAGCGGTCAAAAAACGTACGGAAGAACATATAAATAACTAGAAAAAGCATTTCCTGAAGAAAATGCACTGTGAATGCTGCATGCTGAAAGATTGCAGCTGAAATGCCAAGAAAGGCTTCAAACAGCTGGAACTTTATTTGCTGAATGAGCTTCAATGAACTGCTGAATACCTGAACTGCTGAACTGTTGAATACCTGAACTGCTGAACTGCTGAATTGCTGAACTGCTGAATACCTGAACTGCTGAATTGCTGAACTGCTGAATTGCTGAACTGCTGAATTGCTGAATACCTGAATTGCTGAACTGCTGAATTGCTGAACCGCTGAATTGCTGAACTGCTGAATTGCTGAACTTCTGAATACCTGAACTGCTGAACTGTTGAATACCTGAACTGCTGAATTGCTGAACTGCTGAATACCTGAACTGCTGAATTGCTGAACTGCTGAATTGCTGAATACCTGAATTGCTGAACTGCTGAATTGCTGAACCGCTGAATTGCTGAACCGCTGAATTGCTGAACTGCTGAATTGCTGAATTGCTGAACTGCTGAATTGCTGAACTGCTGAGAAAACTGCTGAACAGCTGCTAAACTGCTGAACAGCTGTTAATAATGCTTCAAACAGTTGAAACTTTATTTGCTGAATGATTGGAGCTGAAATGCCAAGAAATGCTTCAAAGAGCTGAAACTTTATTTGCTGAATGAGCTTCAATGAACTGCTGAATTGCTGAACGGCTGAGTACCTGAACTGCTGAATTGCTAAACTGCTGAAATGCTGAACTGCTGAATTGCTGAACTGCTGAACAGCTGTTAAAAATGCTGAACAGGTGTTAAAACTGCTGAAAGGCTGTTAATAATGCTTCAAACAGCTGAAACTTTATTTGCTCAATGATTGGAGCTGAAATGCCAGGAAATGCTTCAGAGCTGAATTCTGATTGGCTGAAAGAGTTAAAGCAGCTGACAAATGCTGAAAATGAATTTTAAATGCAAAACAGCTAAAATTGTCAAGAAAGTAACTAAATTAAATTCGATTTGCTTAAAGGGCAGAAAAACAACCTGAAGAAATTTTAACGGCAGCTGAAGAAAAACCATAAAAGACATTGAAATGGGTAAAATGGGCCACCATGAGTGAGATGGCTATGGCAGCTGATGACCTTGGGCCATTTTTCCTGTTCAAGTTTGTCTAACTTAAGTGCAATACCTATATGCAACCAGTAGGTGAGCACAGGGTTGGCAAAGAGTTAGAAGATTTCTTTCTTAAATTAAGTTTGTTTAATTGCCACTTACTATAAAGAGATGTGAAAGTTAAAAAAATGATAAATGCCTAGAGACATTTAAACTGCAGCTGAACAAAAACCAACAAAGATATTGAAAGGGCACCACCATGACTCAAGTGGTTATGGCAGTAAATGATGATGGTCCATTTTTCATGTTTAAGGTGTTCCCACTTTGTCTAAATTAAATGCAGCTTTTCTCTGTAACCAGTAGGTGATCACATGAATTGCCAGAAGCTGCAAGGTCTTTAATTGTAGTTCATGAATTTGACAAGTATTGAATGCCAAGAATCAGCCTGAAGAAATTTAAACTGGAGTTGAAGGAAAACCGTAATCATATTGAGAAGTTAAATCCAAGTTTAGTACTGTAGTTTAATGTCTTGCAACTGAAGGCTTTCAGCTGAATTGCTGTCATTCCTGAAATATTTGGGAATGTTGTTGAAAATGTTAAAATACAATGAATGATTCTCCTAAACATGAAGGAGAATGAAAGTGCAGAAAATTGTGGACAGAATGAATCTGCTATTGTGGCAGCCAATGGGAGGAGCCACAGAAGCAGGGACTTATAGGAGTGTTTATGCTGATGTTTGGTAGTTTTAGTTATTGGTGTTTATCAGTTATTCAGTGATGTTTTGTTGGTTTTGACTGTGATTGTTGGTTTGTGATGTCAATGTGATGTCAATGTGTGGTTATTAAGGGTGGCTGATAATGGGCCACCATGACTGAAGTGGCTATGGCAGCTGATGACCTCTGGCCATTTTTCCTGAGCATGCTGTTCTGACATTGTGTCATTAAAGCTATTGCTTCTCTGGTTAACCACTAGAGTGCGTGCATTCACAGCAAAAAAAGCTAGAAGATTTTTCCTTCTTCAGCTGAAGTTTGCTAAAGTGTCAATATAAACAGCATTAAAGGCTCAAGAAGGTCTTGTAAAAATAAACACACACTGAAACTTTGTCCTAAACATGAAAGAGAAAAAAGGTGCAGAAAACTGTGGAAAAAATCAGTATAATATGATTGAATAAGAAAAGATTTAAAGTTCAAAACTAACTTGAGAATCTTTTAAGTTTGGGGTAAGTTCACATAAAAATAATTTTTGAACTGTGAGCGCCACAAGGACCTGCTCTAAACAGTGGTGTAAATTTTATTTTCCTGGGCTCAAAAGTGTGGTTGTGGGAGCAGTTTAAAAAAGGTACTCATTTCTGCTTTGGAGAAAATCAGCTCTCTAATCAGGCTCCCACTCTAGCAAACACAATACACAACCATTATAAACTCTGAAACGCCTGAAAAACCTCTTTAAACTTAAACGCTCACTGTGCTTAAACCGTAAAAGAAATTTTAACAGTAGCTGAAGAAAAACCATAAAAGACATTGAAATGGGTAAAATGGGCCACTATGAGTGAGATGGCTATGGCAGCTGATGACCTTGGGCCATTTTTCCTGAGCATGCTATTCTGACATTGTGTTATTAAAGCTGCTGTTTCTCTGGTTAACCACTAGAGTGAGTGCAGTCACAGCAAATTAAAGCACCAAGATTAATTTCTTGTTCAGCTGAAATTTGCTAAAGTGTTAATATAAAAAGTTTTAAAGCCTCAAAAAGGGCTTGAAGAAATAAACACACACTGAAACTTTGTCTTAACAAGAAGGTACAGACAACTGTGGAAAGAATGAGTTTAATATTATTGAATATGAAGAGATTTAAAGTTCAAAACCCAATGGAAAATCTTTTAAGTTTAGGGTAGAGTGGGACTTGAACCTGCTCTCTCTGCTTCTTTTGCATTCATGGTCCAGTGTTTCTACCACTGAGCCAACAGGAGTCTCATACAAGCAGTGAGGTTTGCATGCATACATATTGGAGAGCTCTCCCAAGCTGAATGCTTGCAAATGCGCCAATTGAAAACACCTGCGAGGTGCACTGCTTACCTGCTGAGGTGCGTGCACTCTGGCCAAATTTGACTCGGCGCAACTGTCAAATAAGTGCTTCTAAATCAAAAACCGTAGCTCCTATCAAAATCATTTTTGAACTGTGAGCACCACAAGGACCTGCTCTAAACAGTGGTGTCATTTTTATTTTCCTGGGCTCAAAAGTGTGGTTGTGGGAGCAGTTTAAAAAAGGTGCTCATTTCTGCTTTGGAGAAAATCACCTCTCAGAAATTACTATGGAGGTTAATGAAGGAGTTGGAAGGTACTCTCTCTGTTTGAATGCTTACAGTTTAAAAAGTGTACATTTGACAGGGTTTAAAGACACATTTTTTGAAAGTAGAGAAGCAGCTCTACATTTTGAGCAAAAAATCATGGCTGTAGAGTGAAGAGTGTGGACACAGCGGCAGTTTAGAAATAAATTTTCCATCTGAAAGTTTTGAAGTCTCCCACTCTACTAATCAGGCTCCCACTCTAGCAAACGCAATACACAACCATTATAAACTCTGAAACGCCTGAAAAACCTCCTCACACTCAAATGCTCACTGTGCTTAAACCGTAAAAGATTTTAAAACACAAAGTAATAGCTGAATAGCTGAAAGGCTTGGCTTCATTTTAAAGCTTAAATGGTTTCTCTAGCTTAAGGTATGCTGAAGTTATTAGCTTTTAAAGCCTGAAAGGATTTTTAAAGGATTTGAAACTTCCCCATTCATTTTCAATGGGGCTAAAAATTCAGAAAAATATTAATATAAAATCAATGCTTAAAGATTTGAACCAGAAAAGTAATAGCCCACTTCTCCTGAAGAAGCTGAACGTTTTGATACCTTAATTGTTTTTGTAGCTTAAGCGGTTTTTGAGTTTTTAGCGGTCAAAAAACGTACGGAAGAACATATAAATAATAATAATAATAAAGATTACAAGAACAATACTGTGAATGCTTGCAGCATTCACAGTAACTAGAAAAAGCATTTCCTGAAGAAAATGCACTGTGAATGCTGCATGCTGAAAGATTGGAGCTGAAATGCCAAGAAAGGCTTCAAACAGCTGGAACTTTATTTGCTGAATGAGCTTCAATGAACTGCTGAATACCTGAACTGCTGAATTGCTGAATACCTGAATTGCTGAACTGCTGCATTGCTGAACCGCTGATTTGCTGAACTGCTGAACTTCTGAATACCTGAACTGCTGAACTGTTGAATACCTGAACTGCTGAATTGCTGAACTGCTGAATTGCTGAACTGCTGAATACCTGAACTGCTGAATTGCTGAACTGCTGAATTGCTGAATACCTGAATTGCTGAACTGCTTAATTGCTGAACCGGTGAATTGCTGAACTGCTGAATTGCTGAACTGCTGAATTGCTGAATTGCTGAACTGCTGAATTGCTGAACTGCTGAGAAAACTGCTGAACAGCTGCTAAACTGCTGAACAGCTGTTAATAATGCTTCAAACAGCTGAAACTTTATTTGCTGAATGATTGGAGCTGAAATGCCAAGAAAGGCTTCAAAGAGCTGAAACTTTATTTGCTGAATGAGCTTCAATGAACTGCTGAATTGCTGAACTGCTGAGTACCTGAACTGCTGAATTGCTAAACTGCTGAATTGCTGAACTGCTGAATTGCTGAACTGCTGAACAGCTGTTAAAAATGCTGAACAGGTGTTAAAACTGCTGAAAGGCTGTTAATAATGCTTCAAACAGCTGAAACTTTATTTGCTGAGTGATTGGAGCTGAAATGCCAGGAAATGCTTCAGAGCTGAATTCTGATTGGCTGAAAGAGTTAAAGCAGCTGACAAATGCTGAAAATGAATTTTAAATGCAAAACAGCTAAAATTGTCAAGAAAGTAACTAAATTAAATTCGATTTGCTTAAAGGGCAGAAAAACAACCTGAAGAAATTTTAACGGCAGCTGAAGAAAAACCATAAAAGACATTGAAATGGGTAAAATGGGCCACCACGAGTGAGATGGCTATGGCAGCTGATGACCTTGGGCCATTTTTCCTGTTCAAGTTTGTCTAACTTAAGTACAATACCTATGTGCAACCAGTAGGTGAGCACAGGGTTGGCGAAGAGTTAGAAGATTTCTTTCTTAAATTAAGTTTGTTTAATTGCCACTCACTATAAAGAGATGTGAAAGTTAAAAAAATGATAAATGCCTAGACATTTAAACTGCAGCTGAACAAAAACCATCAAAGATATTGAAAGGGCACCACCATGACTCAAGTGGTTATGGCAGGAAATGATGATGGTCCATTTTTCATGTTTAAGGTGTTCCCACTTTGTCTAAATTAAATGCAGCTTTTCTCTGTAACCAGTAGGTGATCACATGAATTGTCAGAAGCTACAAGGTCTTTAACTGTAGTTCATGAATTTGACAAGTATTGAATGCCAAGAATCAGCCTGAAGAAATTTAAACTGGAGTTGAAGAAAAACCGTAATCATATTGAGAAGTTAAATCCAAGTTTAGTACTGTAGTTTAATGTCTTGCAACTGAAGGCTTTCAGCTGAATTGCTGTCATTCCTGAAATATTTTGGAATGTTGTTGAAAATGTTAAAATACAATGAATGATTCTCCTAAACATGGAGGAGAATGAAAGTGCAGAAAATTGTGGACAGAATGAATCTGCTGTTGTGGCAGCCAATGGGAGGAGCCACAGAAGCAGGGACTTATGGGAGTGTTCATGCTGATGTTTGCGAGTTTTAGGTATTGGTCTTTATCAGTTATTCAGTGAAGTTTTGTTGGTTTCACTGTGATTGTTGGTTTGTGATGTCAATGTGATGTCAATATGTTGTTATTCAGTGTGGCTGATAATGGGCCACCATGACTGAAGTGGCTATGGCAGCTGATGACCTCTGCCCATTTTTCCTGTTCATACCATTCTGACATTGTGTCATTAAAGCTGCTGCTTCTCTTGTTAGCCACTAGAGTGAATGCAGTCACAGCAAATTAAAGCAACAAGATATTTTTTTTTTTTCGTTCAACTGAAATTTGCTAAAGTGTTAATATAAAAGGTTTTAAAGGGTCAAAAATAGCTTGAAGAAATAAACAGACACTAATATTTTGTCCTAAACATGAAGGAGAAAAAAGGTGCAGAAAACTGTGGAAAAAATGAGTTCAATATCATTGAATATTAAAAGATTTAAAGTTCAAAACCCAATGGACAATCTTTTAAGTTTAGGGTAAAGTGGGACTTGAACCTGCTTTCTCTGCATTCATGGTCCAGTGTTTCTACCACTGAGCCAACAGGAGTCTCATACAAGCAGTGAGGTTTGCATGCATACATATTGGAGAGCTCTCCCAAGCTGAATGCTTGCAAATGCGCCAATTGAAACCACCTGCGAGGTGCACTGCCTACCTGCTGAGGTGCATGGACTGTTTATGCTGATGTTTGGGAATTTTAGTTATTGGTCCTCATCAGTTATTCAGTGATGTCTTGTTGGTTTCAGTGTGATTGTTGGTTTGTGATGTCAATGTGTGGTTATTGAGGGTGGCTGATAATAGGCCACCATGACTGAAGTGGCTATGGTAGCTGATGACCTCTGGCCATTTTTCCTGACCATGCTGTTCTGACTTTGTGTTATTAAAACTGCTGCTTCTCTGGTTAACCACTAGGGTGAGTGCAGTCACAGCAAATTAAAGCAACAACTTTTTTTCTTTTTTTTTTGTTCACCTGAAACTTGCTAAAGTGTTAATGTAAAAAGTTTTAAAGGGTCAAATGGCTTGAAGAAACAAACACACACACAAAAACTTTGTGCTAAACATGAAGGAGAAATAAGGTGCAGAAAACTGTGAGAAAAATGTGTTAAATATCTTTGAATATGAAGAGATTTAAAGTTCCAAACCCAATGGAAAATCTTTTAAGTTTGGGGTAAAGTGGGACTTGAACCTGCTCTCTCTGCTTTTTCTGCATTCATGGTCCAGTGTTTCTACCACTGAGCCAACAGGAGTCTCATACAAGCAGTGAGGTTTGCATGCATACATATTGGAGAGCTCTCCCAAGCTGAATGCTTGCAAATGCGCCAATTGAAAACACCTGCGAGGTGCACTGCTTACCTGCTGAGGTGCGTGCACTCTGGCCAAATTTGACTCGGCGCAACTGTCAAATAAGTGCTTCTAAATCAAAAACCGTAGCTCCTATCAAAATCATTTTTGAACTGTGAGCACCACAAGGACCTGCTCTAAACAGTGGTGTCATTTTTATTTTCCTGGGCTCAAAAGTGTGGTTGTGGGAGCAGTTTAAAAAAGGTGCTCATTTCTGCTTTGGAGAAAATCACCTCTCAGAAATTACTATGGAGGTTAATGAAGGAGTTGGAAGGTACTCTCTCTGTTTGAATGCTTACAGTTTAAAAAGTGTACATTTGACAGAGTTTAAAGACACATTTTTTGAAAGTAGAGAAGCAGCTCTACATTTTGAGCAAAAAATCATGGCTGTAGAGTGAAGAGTGTGGACACAGCGGCAGTTTAGAAATAAATTTTCCATCTGAAAGTTTTGAAGTCTCCCACTCTACTAATCAGGCTCCCACTCTAGCAAATGCAATACACAACCATTATAAACTCTGAAACGCCTGAAAAACCTCCTCAAACTTAAATGCTCACTGTGCTTAAACCGTAAAAGATTTTAAAACACAAAGTAATAGCTGAATAGCTGAAAGGCTTGGCTTCATTTTAAAGCTTAAATGGTTTCTCTAGCTTAAGGTATGCTGAAGTTATTAGCTTTTAAAGCCTGAAAGGATTTTTAAAGGATTTGAAACTTCCCCATTCATTTTCAATGGGGCTAAAAATTCGGAAAAATATTAATATAAAATCAATGCTTAAAGATTTGAACCAGAAAAGTAATAGCCCACTTCTCCTGAAGAAGCTGAACGTTTTGATACCTTAATTGTTTCTGTAGCTTAAGCGGTTTTTGAGTTTTTAGCGGTCAAAAAACGTACGGAAGAACATATAATATATAATAATAATAAAGATTACAAGAACAATACTGTGAATGCTTGCAGCATTCACAGTAATAAAGATTACAAGAACAATACTGTGAATGCTTGCAGCATTCACAGTAATAATAAAGATTACAAGAACAATACTGTGAATGCTTGCAGCATTCACAGTAATTACCACATGTCCACCAGATGCAGCTCTGTCATGTTGTGCCATGGCTGACATGTGTGATCATGTAGTAGAGACAGTCAAAGTAAAAAGTTATTTTAAAATTTTAGTAACTATGAACTCAGGTATAATGCAGTGGACAGCACAACACCAGCAGTTCTGTCAGTCAAAGAAACAGAGACTCACCACAGAGTCCATCTGATTATATCTGGCGATATCTTTATGGAGAGTCCTCAACATGATCATGGCCACCATTCCAGACAGGAACAACACAATAACCAAGGAGTTCATTATGCTGGGGAGAAAAGTAGAGCAGATGTGAGTATTTTGAGTGAGTGTTTTTGGAGTGGTCATCTGCCAAATATCTATTCCATTCAAAACAGGCAGTCATGTTCACTGGATGACATCCAGTGAAGAGTGGATGTATGAGAAAAATTAGGCAACACAATGAGAAAAACACAAGAAACACAATAATATGACTTTCAGTGCAGTAACATATCTAAAAAGAAACCCCTATGGTTCCAGAGCTGGAAATGCTCCTTGGACACTATCAAATGTTGTCTGTAAATTTCATCTTCATATTAGCGTTCTGGAAGTTGTGATGCAACACTTAATCACTGAATACAAAATGAGCCAGAGCATCTTAATGTAGTAACAGATTAATGCAGATCAAAATCCCCCAAAGGTATTATTGTTCACCACATTCCACTGACATCAGGAACAGCAGATGGACAGAACTGGTTACTTTAACATGGGGAACAGTGCTGATTAAAGAGCTTGCTAACTACTCGTTAACTGGTAAAGGAAACTTATCAGTTATCAGTTGTACCTGTGTCAACAACAAAAGAGTACGGAAATAAAATTTATGAAACACTGACAGCGTCTGTGAGTTACCTGAACCACTGGATGTTAGTGTGAGGCATTGACTCCAGGATGTAGTCCCATCGAGATGCCCAGCGAATAGTCTTGTCTTCCTAAAGCGCAGACGGACAAATATAAATCTTTGTGTAATCTGCTCAGGTCAGGAGTAGAATCAGGATAGAAATAACTTTATTTATTCACCTTCATAATGACAAATTAATAATGGAACCTTTTTCTAACTGTACCTAGAGCAGCCGCACAATCTTTCTAACCTGTAACAGTCTTTAAGTATTTTTGAAGGTTTGCAGCAGCATTAAGCATACGGAGACAACATTTTTGTACTAACCACAAAGTTAACAGAGTAGGTGTAAGTGATCTTGAACATCCCTGTGAGTTTGTTTTTCAGGAACTTTGGGCCCCCAGAGCAATCAGGGCTTTGATCGTTAGGGTGTTCATAGCTGAGCAGAGAACAAAAGAAGACAAAACCAAGAGCTTTCAGTGGAAGTAAATTCAGATTTCCATACTGCAATATTACTGAGAAAAAGAACTACAATCCAATAGTCAAGCAGTCTCTATCAGCACACACCTGGTGACAGATGAGAGAAAAAACTGTCCTTTAGCAGAAGAAATCTCTGACAGAATCAGACTCAGGGAGGGCAGTCAAAGGAAGAGCATCGGAGACAGCGAGCAACAAACAGGAGAGTGCAAGGGACACAAAACGGTAACACTACCACACTGTTCTACTAGTGCCTGGGATGTGTTCTTACACCAGGAGAGGGCATCAGAGCTCTGTGAAAATTTGCCAAATGTTATATAGTAGAATCAAATGTTAACATCTACAAAGCTAAAAATCTGGCAATTTTGTTTTGACAAAAAAAGACCCATGTCAGATAAAAATAATATTATTACCTTTTGGGTTCAATCTTGGCAGCAACCAATCGTGCCCCGAGTTGCTCATGCTCCACAATATGGTAATAGATGGTGATGTCCACGTGGTTAAAGATGTAAAAAGAATTCCTTTTATTAAAGTTAGACTGGAAAACAATCACAAAGATACAACAGTTCAGATCATGATCAGGTAAAAATGTCACTGCTGTCGTAGTCCAGGCTGTTTGTAGCTGTGTGAACCTTTATATCTTTATTAATGACTGATCATGATGATAATAGGGAATGGTTGTACACATTTACAATTTAACCCTTATATGCGTGCACTTTTTTGCTTACGTTTTTAGTGACCTGGAGTTAATCTGTACCCCATGGATTTAATCAAAGAAAGCATAGATATAACCATAAAATGAACTTTATTTCAACCAATAAATGAACACTGCATGCATCTAACCACCAAAGAAACACTGCATGCATTTAACCACCAAGCAAACACTGCATGCATTTAACCACCAAACAAACACTGAATGCACTTAAACTGAATTGGAATATTCTGCAAAACATTTATCATTAGCAACCTCATTCTGGATGAACATACCTAAAATGAAGTTACACAATACCAGGTAGCTGATAAGACTTGGGAGCAAAAATATCCAGATATATGTATAGAAAGACTAGCTAATTTCATCTAAATTTGTCTGATATGAAACCTTTTCAAAATATTTTTTTATTACGACAAATCACTTTTTTCTGTGTTCACTGTACAATAACCTCCTCAAGTCCAAGGTCAATGTTCTGTATTTCTAGCCATGCCAGATGTGCTGACAGGTTTTGTATGTCTTACCTCTACTTATTCTCCCAGATCTTTTACAGTTGCAGCTGGATGTATATAGGATTTGATTCAAGTATTCCAGTCCCATCTATGTATATATATCTACATATATATCTATATATCCTACCTATATAGAGATACCACAAGGTAGCAGTGCTGCATCAAAAAGAGACACATTTTGGCAATGATGGAAACCCTGGGGTACAGAATTACCCCAGGTCCATAAAACTGTAACTTTCGCAATTGAAATGAAAAAGTTAATAAGTGGCTATTGATTGATGAGGGCAATGCATAAAAAAAGGACCAGTAAGGACCAAGGAACACACTCCTAAAAGGATTGCTCGATAACATTTACTCCAATAATATTATTTTAAAAAATTGGGACTTGGGGTACAGAATTACCCCAGGAACGCATAATAGGGTTAAATTTGTTGGAACAATGTAAGTAAAAGTGTAAATAATGAATTAGATGTAAGTGGAGCTGTTCATGAAAAAAAATGTGAAATGTAATTTAACACTAACTCACATTGACCACACATGCATCTTTAGGCTGACCAACTTCTGTAACAAAACAGCCTATTGGGAACCCAGGATTACAGAACTTCTGTCCATCTTCAACATCATAACACCAGGTGACCGGCATGTTATCCAAAATCCTACACACACACACACACACACACGAACAGGAACACGTCTGCACACACACCTCAGAATTATACATTTATTTAGGGCTGTAGGATTATGGTGAAAATCACAATCACTTTGTTCAATATTGAGATCACAATTAGTGATTGATTGTAGTGACAAAAAGTTTTAATAACACTGATCATATCATTTTAACCATAACACTGTAATCAGAATACTAATCATATCACTTTAATCATATCACTGTAACTATAACACTGCATTAAATTCACTGAAATCAACTTTGTAACCAAATCGCTGTATCGTTATCACTGCAGTCATAACACTTTCATCATTTCACTGTAATGATATCACTGCAATCTTTTCACTGTAATCGTAACACTATATCATAAAACTGTAATGATCAAGAATCAAGAATCAAGAATCAAGAATGCCTTTATTAGTCCCACAAATGGGGAAATTGCAGTTAACAGAACATCCATCCAAAACAAGCATAAACATAACACAGACATTATAACTTCTTAATCATAATGCTGTAATCATAACACTGCAACAATTTCACTGTAATCATAACACTGTAACCATGACACTGCACAAATTTCACTGTAATCATAACACTGCAATAATTTCACTGTAACCATGACACTGCAATAATCACACTGCACAAATTTCACTGTAATCATAACACTGCAATAATTTCACTGTAACCATGACACTGCAATAATCACACTGCAATAATTTCACTGTGATAATGGCACTGCGATAATAACACTACGATAATTTCACTGTGACCATGACTCTGCAATAATTTCACTGCAATAATGTCACTGCTATAATTTCACTGTAACCATAACACTGCAATAATTTCACTGCAATAATGTCACTGTATTAGGAAGCTGACAGCTGCTATCATGAGCCACCACCTCTGTTCAATGCTGGCCGTTCACAGTGGACATAGATGGCCTCTTTCAAAACATCTTTGTTCTCAGTACAAAATGTGAACAGTGGCGTCCTCAAAACACATGTGGTTATTCCAATTGGGCCTTCGTCAAATCAGAGGAGATGCACAGGAAAGAAAGGCAGACACCAACTAACATTATCTCTTACGTAGCAGCTTTGTCAGAGAAATGCAGGAGAATTTGCTCCAAGCATGACATCCCAGACACACTTTAAGACTCAAACTGGTCCCAAGGACAAAACCCCCAAACGCAGGCTAAGCAACATAGTGTATGCTGTGCAGTGCAGAGAGGAGTGTAAACTTCAGGCAGCAACACAGCTCAGCTGATCACAGCCTGCACACCAAGAACATTTACTGGCGCTCACAAGACAAAGTTGTGATTTTTCTCCCCATGTGGAGCCACTACAACTGATCTTAGGGTTCCCCCACCTTCTGAATCCCACTGGAACCCCTGAGTATCCTCATTTTTGTGTTTCGGTGTGGAGGCGCAGTGACCCTCTGCTATGTAGGCAACAGAAAATAGAGTTGTTTTTAAATTCCCTTTCACAGCTTGTGTCCTACATGACACATTCAAGCTGATTCAAATTTAGATTGGAATAATGTTTGTATTCTCATGTAATATTATTTAATCTTATTATATCAAGATAGCAGGTCCAGATAGCTTTACACAGAAAAAAGCTGGTAGAAATAGCTCCTTTTACTTTCTTACTTTGAGTACAATTCAGAGCCTGTACTTTTTCACTTTTACTTGAGTAAAGAAGTTGAACCAGTACTTCAACTTTTACCAGAGTGTTTTTTTAAGTATTTGTACTTCTAATTAAGTACAGAATGTCTGTAGTTTTGCCACCTCTGCTAAAATGTGAACAAATTTATTTGGTCTCAATAACTTGGTCCTGTTTCTTCCTAGTATTATTATTCATGATATCTGACATTACTTTCTATTTAATTATTTATTATTTGTATTTAATTTATAATGTATTATAAATTGATATATTCTGTATTTTATTTCATCATAGGTTTAAGGCAAAAGAAGACGTTTGGAAATCCAAACTTCGAGCTCTGACTTTCGCTGTGCACTCACAATAGAAAGACAGTGAAATGACTTCTTTTTTGTTGTGCAGACAGTTTTATTGAGGAGTCAAACATGAAAATTAAAACATCAACAATACAAATCTGTCCTCTTTTGATATGAACATAAAACATTAAAACAATACAAAGTTAAACAAAACAAAGGTAACACAAATAAACAAGGACATTCTCAAAACCCACCCCCCTCCCCTGTCCCTAGGACTTACATCTTATCACACCGAGAGTCAAATCAAATTCTCTTCAAATAGAGTTATCAATATATTGTCGAAGGGGTTGCCAAGTTCTATTGAATCGCTTTAAGTTATTTACTAAGGAATACCTTATTCTTTCCAGGTGAGAGAGCTTTACCAGTTCTTCGAGCCACAATTTAACCGATGGAACCTCTGATTTTTTCCAGAACATCAACACTAGTTTTTTCCCTACGATGAAGGCATAAGATAATAATTGTTGTTGGTATTTATTAAATTGTGAAAGTTGAACAGAAACTCCAAGTACAATCAGAAGTGGGTCCAGCCTCAACTCTGTATGAAACATATCTGATAAAGTTTTGAATATGCCAGACCAAAATGGGGCTAATTTTGTACACAAAGAGTAAGAATGGAGGAGTGTGGCTTCTTCAATATGGCATTTGTCGCACAGTGGGGATGTGTTAGGGAAAATTTTATGTAACTTCACCTTACAGTAATGAAGCCTGTGAATGATTTTAAATTGAATAAGTCAGTGTCTAGAGTTGGCAGAGCACTTGTGAATATTCTCTAGCGCAGCCTTCCAGGGTCCGTCGCTTATCTCCGTTCCTAAATCCTGCTCCCAGCCTGTTCTAAGGCCCTGCATGGATGGCAAGGATCTGGACAATAACACATTATAAATCCGGGAGATTAGATGTCCTTCCCCACCCCCCAATTTGAAAAGTTCGTCGAATTCATTAGGTATTATATTCTCTAAAGTGCGCATGTGTTTTTTGGCATATGCCCTAACCTGTAGGTATCTAAAATGATTATGTTTATGGAGACCAAATTTGGCCTGAAGTTGCGCGAAAGAGGCAAAATTACCATCCACCAACAGGTCGCCAATAGTCCTGAGGCCTAAATCTTTCCATTGTGTATAACCTGAATCTAAAGTGGGAGGGACAAATGAGGGATTCTTTGCTAATGGTAATAAGGTAGGTATAGAACCAATACCGAACTGGGATTTTATCTGTTTCCAAATACGCATAATACTGTGAATGATGCGGTTATTGTTGTATGTCAAATTATCTATACTTGTTGGTGACAGAATAAGAGCACCAATTTCATGAGGGCTGCAGTCTTCTTTTTCCATTGTGATCCACTTGGCTTGTGTAAAATTATGATCTAGCCAAATTGTGATGATGCGAAGTGCACAAGAGTAATAGTAAAATGAGAAATTAGGGAGGGCTAGTCCACCCTCCAGTTTTGCCTTGCAAAGATGAGCTTTGTTAATTCTGTGCGTTTTATAGTCCCATAGAAATGGGACGATTATGGAATCAAGTTTCTTAAAAAATTTCTTAGGTAGAAAGATGGGAATATTTTGAAACAGATAAAGGATCTGAGGGAGAAAAACCATTTTTATTGCGTTGATTCTTCCCACCAGGGAAATGGGGAGAGATCTCCAAAATTGAATGTTATTCTGCAGCTTCACCACCAGGGGGGGGGGGGGGGGGGGGGGGGGGGGGGGGGGGATTGGCTTCATAAAGTGAGTTAAAGTCCTTAGTAACCTCTATTCCAAGGTAGGTGAACTTAGTATTAGCAATTTTAAATGGCATACTTTCCAAGATCGAAAAATCCTTGAGCTTAATTGGCATCAGTTCACTCTTGGACCAATTGATCCTATAACCCGAAAACCTGCTAAACAGCGAAATTGTATCTAGGAGCGTTGGTATAGTACACTGAAGATTGGTTATGAACAGAAGGATATCATCTGCATATAAGGAAATTTTATTTATAGTCCCTTTAGTATTGTATCCCTGTATAAGGGGGTTGGCACGAATTGATTGTGCAAGGGGTTCTAGGGCTAAGGCAAAAAGTAAGGGTGACAGTGAGCAGCCCTGTCTGGTACCCCTATGTAACTGAAATATTGGGGAAAGTGTCTTATTAGTGACAATTCTAGCACAAGGTTTATGATAAAGGATTTTTAACCATTTTACAAAGTGTTCGCCAAGATCGTATCTTCTCAGGGTTGCAAAAAGGTAGGGCCATTCTACCTGATCAAAGGCCTTTTCCGCGTCGAGGGAGAGGACAGCCAAATCAGAAGCTTCCTCCCTCTGGGAGTATATCACATTATAAAGACGTTGCAAATTAAAAAAAGAGTGTCTGTTTGGTATAAAACCTGTCTGATCGGGATGAATTAATTTATCCACTAATAAAGTCAGCCTATTAGCTAGAATCTTGGCTAGTATCTTTTGATCATAGGTTAGCAGCGATATTGGCCTGTAATTACCTACTTCCTCAGGGTCCTTGTCCTTTTTTGGTATTAGTATTATAGTGGCTTCCCTCATAGTAGGCGGTAGGATATTATCTGAGTTAGCTTGAGTGTACATTTTTAGCAAGTAAGGTGATAAAAGGTCACTAAATTCTTTATAAAATTCCCCAGGATATCCATCAGGACCAGCCGCTTTCCCACTTTTTAATGATTTAATAGCCTGAATGTCTGTGCATGAGAGATTTGCATTAAGAGAGATCTTATCTTCCTGGGTTAAAGTTTGGAGATTACAACTATCTAAAAACTTCTGTATAATTAAATCATCTTTTATAGCATGGGAAGAATACAGTGATTCATAAAATTGTTTAAATCTATGATTAATGTCTTTGTGTGAGGTTAGAATTTCCCCATTTTCTGATTTAATTTTATTAATTGTACGATCATGTTCCATTTTCCTTAATTGTCTAGCCAGTAACTTATTAGGTTTTTCCCCAAATTCAAAATATTTCTGTTGAGTAAAAATAAAAGCCCTAATGATATGATCTGACAGCAACTGATTATATTTGTACCTCAGCGAAAGAATTTTTTTGTGAGTTTCTGTGGAGGGGCGTGTAGCGTTATCCTTATCCAGACACCTAATTTGTTGCTCTAAATCCACCAACTCTGCACGTTTTTTTTTCCTCCTTGCCGCCCGAAAAGATATAATACCTCCCCTCAAATAGGCTTTCATAGTCTCCCACAGTATTGAAGGAGACGTTCCTGGAAGATCATTCATCTCAAAGAAGAAAGTAATTTGCTCTCTGATAAACTTACAGAAGTCTGGTTCCTTCAACAGTTGCGGGTCTAATTTCCATGGTCTTCCAGTTTGGTTCAAATTATCTAAATGTAAATCTAGAGAAAGGGGGGCGTGGTCTGAAATTGCTATATTATGATATTTTACTTCCCTAGTATAGGGCAGTAATTTTGCATCTATCAGTAAATAATCAATTCGTGTGTACACATTGTGAACGTTTGAGTGAAATGAATAGGCTCTTCCCTGTGGGTTAAAAATCCTCCAGCTATC
Source organism: Archocentrus centrarchus (assembly GCF_007364275.1). NCBI lineage: Eukaryota > Metazoa > Chordata > Actinopteri > Cichliformes > Cichlidae > Archocentrus > Archocentrus centrarchus. The sequence continues at coordinate 78,038 of NW_022060168.1, forward strand.
GACCATATTAGAATTATTTAGGTATTCCTTAAGGAAAATACTAGCATTAGAGGCCGGTGCTCTACGTGTTGACGAGCGGTCTAAGTATGGATCTAAAACAAGATTCAGATCCCCTCCAATGATTAGATTAGTCTGCGAAATGTCAGGTATTTGGGCTAAGACATGTTTGTAAAAAAGTGGAGAGTCTATGTTGGGGCCATATATATTAACCAGAGTTATAGGAACAGAGTATAGTTCTCCAACTAGTATTAAATATCTGCCTTCCCTATCGGATATGGTTGATTTATGGGTAAAAGGTGTACCTTTCTTGAATAATATTGCCACGCCTCTGGCTCTCACTGCACAAGTAGAGTGATAGGCTTGCCCTGTCCACCTGCATCTCAGTTTTATGTGCTCATTGTTTTTAAGGTGGGTTTCCTGAAGGAAAATTACATCGCTGGACAATGTCTTTAGGTGTGTTAATATTTTACCCCTCTTAACAGGATTATTCAGACCTTTAACATTCCAGGTGACTAAGGTAACTTGTCCGCCCTTCTTTGTTTGTGTTGAATTAACCTGCATAACTCAGATTAGAATGAAAAAGAATATATAAGTCCTCATAAGTGTGAAAGAGATGGTTATACACCATATACAAGTCCCAGCCCACCCCTTTAAACAAAATGCTTACTGTCTTGCCTATACTAAGAAGAACCTGCAAAGTAAGGCGCGACCGCTCTAAGGAAGCTATAAAGAAAAGAATAACCAGGAAAATTAAATTAAGAGTAACACTTACACAACAAGACACATTAACTACTCAACTAACAACTTCCCTTACTATTAACTCCTAATTAGAAGTTTAGAAAGCTCTGCAAAAATATAGAATTCGAGCACCAAAACAACATCCGAGCATTTGAAACAAGAAAAAAATGATCTGAAAAGCATGCGTCAGGTTATATAAGCTGCCTATCTATAAACATCAGCCCACTTCAAATTATCAACTAGACTTAAGGCAGCTAGTTATGTAATCAAAGTGAAGATTCTAAGCATTATATAAACTTAGCTGGATGAACATCATAGAACAGTCCAACATTGAGTACTACCAGAATCCAGCCATACCACATCTGCATCAGGTGTCCGCCGCGGGGACGCCTGCATCATCTCCACCCGTGCCGAAGTGTTGCTCCGCGAACCTCTGGGCTTCTTTCGCATCCGTGAACATTGATTCTGTTCCTCTGAAAGTCACTCTCAGCTTTGCGGGATATAAAAGTCCATACCGCACTCCTGGCTTGTCCCGAAGAAGTGCTCTAACACCGTTAAATGCAGCTCTGCGTCTCGCCACCTCGGGGGTGAAGTCGGGAAAGATGCAGATCTTCTGCCCACGGTAGGCGAGGTCCCTCTGATTCATGGCCTTCCGGAGGATCATTGTAACGTCGCGGTAATAATGGAGTCTCACCACCAACGCCCGAGGAGGTCCTGTGTCGTCTGGGCGCCTTCGTAGAGCTCTATGAGCGCGGTCCACCAGCGGTAAGTCGTCCAAAGCCAGCACGTCCTTCAGGAGCTGCGAGACGAATCCGTTCAGTTCTGCGCCTGTCTCTGCCCCTTCTCTTAACATTGCAATCCGTATATTTTGTCGTCTGGACCTTCCTTCTAGATCCATGCATTTTTCTGTTAGCTGATTCGTTTCTGTGCATAGACGTTTCATCTCCGACTGTAGCGCGGTTATGGCATCCGCTGACTGTGTGGCCGCTTGTTCTAGTTCAGCAATGGATGCGCCATGTTGGACGTTGGTCGTTTTCAGCAGGTGTATGGCATTTTGAGTTTCGGTCTTGAAGGCAAGGAGTTCTCCTCTGATATTGGCGGACACTTCTTCAATGCGAGTGTCTATTGTCTGACAAATTTCAGACTTGGTTACTTGTAGTTCTGCGCGGAGAGAGTTTATGGCCTCTAGGATGATAGCATTAGCCATCGGATAGCTACCTTAAGGCGACTCCGAGGCGGCTGGACCCGGTTCTTTCGCTTTCTTGTCCTTGTTGGAGGAATGCATCCTCAAATTTGCTTTCATCCTGTCCTGGTGCAGTTGAGTGAAATCTACCTTGTTCTCTCTCCCAATCTATTGTAGAACCGTCCAAATGTCGAGTTAGTGCAAAAAATATTTCTAAATTTGCAGGAGCTCCAGGGAAACGCTGCCTACTCCTCCATTGCTCACCCGTGAAATGACTTCTGCTTTGGAAGTGTCAGCTTTATAATGAGAAAAGTCCTGTGATCTTTAGAATGTTCTTTCCTTTCATACATTATCATTCTATGGAACTCTCAGCATGCAGATTGATGAGGTCATAATGAAACACAGTTTGTTTTCTTTTGCTTTTGTTACTTTTGTTACAAAATACTCGTGTATTGTATTAAACTTGTAGCACCAAGACTGAAAGGGACAATTCCAGGGCTTTTTCCTATTACAAAAAATGTTGCCACAATACAAAGAAATTCAGCAAAAGAATAAATATAGTCAAGCAGTATTTAGGTATTGTGATTCTAAATTGCCCATAGGTGTGAATGTGAGTGTAAATGGTTCTCTCTCTCTCTCTCTGTGTGTTAGCCATTCTTTTTGCCAGACATCCAGGATATCAAGAATCAAGAATCAAGAATGCCTTTATTAGTCCCACAAATGGGGAAATTGCAGTTAACAGAACATCCATCCAAAACAAAAACATAACACAGACAGGGGGGGGGGGACAGATGTCTGAGGTCATGCAACCGTTTCTCAACGGCGCTACCTTTAGCAGAAAGACAGAAAGAGATACATTGGGATAGTTAGGTTCAAAAAAATCATCTCATACTGTGTTCATAAAGAACACCTTACGAGGTTACAAAAAACACCTCAGCAAAAAGCATATTGCACATATAAAGCCGGGATAGCAGTATGGTGGGTAGGGTCAGGGTCAGGAGGGGATGCAGACGGAGACGAGAGGGTGGGGGCATTGTGGAGCCCAGATGCCAGCTCCCAGCCAAACAGTTCGCTGATAGTGATGGAAGTTCATCAGCGGCCTTGGTACACCAGATCCAGCTTCACAAATCAAAGAGAGGGCTGAGGGGGATAGCGGCCTTCACACATAGCTCTGGAGAGATATGATTGCCAGCCAAGGCCGGCTAGGGAGCCGAATTCTGATAATGCAGATGTTGTTTTGGAACAGGCTGCTTGTTTTTTCAACAGCCTTCAGTCTCACTGGGAAACCATTCAATAAATCCAATAATCCAAATTCATTAGTTACCGTCCTCACTGAGCAGAACCGTACCTTATCTCCAGATCGAACCCCTCTCACCTGCTACTCCCCAAGTCTACGGCTCAGGTTCATCAGGCTTTGAGTCTGAGTCTGTACCATTCTGGTCAGCCCATCCACCTGGGTCGGCAGCCTCTGCAGATGTCGAACTGCCGTCCAGGTTTTCTTGATTTCTCGGTAAATCAGGTATGCTCCAAGCCCAAACAGAAAAGATACCGCTACCAGATAGCCAAATATGTAAGCGTCTTCCACGTCTTCCACCTCGAGGGCCGAGAAGCACACAGGTCTCCACGAGCTCCAAGAGTCGATGACGTATCCAACCGGGTCTGTTCCACTCGGACACGCAGGCTCCCCTTTCCCAGATCTCATAGTGGAAAAAATTCGATCAATGGTCTTGAAGGCCCAGTTTGCCAAATCCATATTAATCTTATTCTTATTCGAACAGTGTGCAAGAGACGCTCTCACAGCAAGCAGCAAGCAGGAAAGATAGGGAGGGCAGGGAGAGAGATAGAATGCGACCGTCCCCGTCAGAGGCTGGAGCAAGAATATGTATAAATATGTATAAAAACACAACATTAGTTATGCTGCTACAGGCCTAGGCTGCTGGGGGGGAGGGGGGGGGTTCTTGTAATGCACTGTTTCTTTTCATTGACCTTATATACTTTGTTATACTCCACTCTGCATTTAATCATAAATTATTTTTAATCTCTGGCTCTCTTCCACAGCATGTCTTTTTTCTCTCACCTCAGCCCAACCCGTCGCGGCAGATGACTGCCCCTCCCTGAGCCTGGTTCTGCTGGAGGTTTCTTCCTGTTTAAAGGGAGTTTTTCCTTCCCACTGTCACCAAGTGCTGCTCATAGGGGGTCGTTTTGACTGTTGGATTTTCTCTGTTTCTCTATTGTAGGGTCTTTACCAACAATTAAAAAGCACCTTGACGCGACTGTGATTTGGCACTATATAAATAAAACTGAATTGAATTAAATATGAGAGAAGCTTAAATATGTCAAAGGCTCTTTTTTTTAAATCTTTTTCGTAGCCTTGATTATGTGTACAGCCAGGTTGCCTCTCTTTGTGGTCAGTTTGCAACATATTAGGATCATTTCAGGTCTCATATTTGGATTGACATCTCGTTATCAAGCACGTCACAGGGACCACGTGATAGCATTGCTTACTGTAGTCTAACAGGGAACTAGAATATTGTCTTGTCTGGTCAGGCACTTAATAAACTGTCTATATTTGGGCACTTCCAGGCTGAGGTTTCCTCTGTTACAGTCACCAAGTACAATAACTAAGGAGTGCCACTTTATCTGCTCCACATTTATTTGATGGGTGAGTGAACGCTGTGCCTCCTGCATGTTGGTTTGCGGTGGAATGGTGACCCTCACCAGCAGTGTTGGTTGTAATGTGTTCCAAAGGAATGCATCAATGTAATTACATGACATTTTTCAGTAACAAAATAACATAACTCATTACTGTGCTAAATTGACTAATGACATTACAGTTACAATTAAGTTAAGGCTTGGGTCCTCCAGTTATCTGCACATCGGGCAGGCAAAAAGGGAAAATAAAAATAAAACTACATGCTTTTTTCTTCCTGCTACAATCAGCTGACTTGAGCTCCTGTGCAGGAGGATGAAAACGGTGGAGCCGTCTACAGCTTTTCATGAGAAGAGTATATGGACAATACTTTTTTTTTATTCCGCAAAAGGACAAAAGCTGGATGTAAAGTGAAAACTGCCTCCAGGACAGAAACAGGTGTGTTACACTGCTAACACAACTTCAGCTCTTTGCATGTATCTGCACAGACAACATGTCAGCCAAGAACCCAGAGTGGTGATGAAGCTGAGCACATGCTGACCCCCAGCCCAGCAGCCAGAGCCTCATCTTCAACAGGTAACAGAGGCAGTGACGAGCAGCCAGCCTTGCAGCACTGCAGCCTTCGACTCTACCTGTGCATGTTTCTACAGCAGAATCCCTGTAAAGATTACAGCTTAACAAAACATGTACAGATTTTGGTCCACAGTTTATTTTGATGTCTTAGTTTGAACTACTGATCTGAACCTCAAGCTTTCAAATAGGACTAAAAGATTGCAAACACCAATGAAGTTATTAATTTGAATGATTTCTGATAATCGGGAACAACAAGAATATTTGTCAGACGGTTTGATTGAGTGTGAAAGTGTTAATGATCTTTGTGTAGGCCAGGCCTACTGTAATATGAGCCCAGACACAATGCAGTCTCTAAAGAAAGAGATCATCTGACTGTTTTATCTTGAAATATTAAATGACAGTCAATCAAATAGGAACATTCTGATTATCAGTTTAAAATATTTCAAATTTGGCTCTTTTTTTCATGGGTATTGAAGTTTGCAAGCACTTACCTGTGGGTGAGTGTGTCAAGTAAAGATGGTTGCAGCCATGGTCATAGGAGCCGTATTGACCATATGCATATACAGCATACAGTCATCCAGCTCATAGTACTTTGTGGACTTTTGTGGGTCATTACCACAAAGGGTTTTCTGTGAAAGCACTGTGAGATTTGTGAGACCTTGACACTTCAGGTGACCTCAATAGGTGTGAGTCAGGTTTGAGGCACCTGGAAGGGATCTCTATATCCAGTAGAGAAGTCAGTGTTGTCTGCAATGATTTGATCCTGTGGGAACAGATTAAACAAGGAATATTAAACTAGCCAAGTACAAAATTAACAGTCAACATTTATTAGGACTACCTTTCAAGTGCTAATGCGTCTCACCAATAAGACGATGACCCTGGTGCCCTTTAGGTCTACATGTGCTCATAAATCAGACCAAAAAAAAACCAAACACAAAAAGAGTTTCATTTAGTCAGTGATAGTAAAATGGCTCATTCTCTCAGACACAGCTGCACCACAGCTGTCTTGCCAAACACAGTAGTCCACAAATAATGACAAGACATCTACTTGGTCAACATTAAACAAGAAGGCATATTAAGCCCATGTCATTTTATTTAGTAATAGATTAAAAAAAATCGCCTTGTTATTTATCTTAGTAAAAAACCTAAACTACAGTCTAATTACTTTAAAACAAAGATTGTGTTGTAACAAGTGTGATGAAGTTTACTAATGAAAATGATGTTGTGCATACAAAGCACAAAGAAAAAATGCACTTCACAAGCCTGATCAGAGCAAAAGCATGCAATACCTGTTGGTACCTGTTATTTGAAATGTAACTAAGCAAAAAGCCAATTAAAGTGAAAAGCTAGCGCTTGGAAATTCAATTCAATTCAGTTCAATTCAATTTTATTTATAAAGCGCCAAATCAAAACAAACAATTGCCTCATGGTGCTTTGTATTGTGGGTAAAGACCCTACAATAATACAGAGAAAACCCAACAGTCAAAAACGACCCCCTGTGAGCAGCACTTGGCGACAGTGGGAAGGAAAAACTCCCTTTAACAGGAAGAAACCTCCAGCAGAACCAGGCTCAGGGAGGGGCAGTCATCTGCTGAGGGGGCTGAGGGGGGAGAGACAGAGATTACTAATAACTAATGATTAAATGCAGAGTGGAGTATAAACAGAGTAAAAAAGAATCTGAGTAACATCCATTCTTAATCCAGAGGGTTTAATATGATGTGGCCCACCCTTTGCAGCTGTAACAGCTTCAACTCTTCTGGGAAGGCTTTCCACAGGTTTAGGAGTGTTTATGGGAATTTCTGACCATTCTGGAAGAATGGTCAGGCCTTCTCTCCAACATCGGTGTCTGTGAGGTCAGACACTGATGTTACTCAATACTCGTGTATTGTATTAAACTTGTAGCACCAAGACTGAAAGGGACAATTCCAGGGCTTTTTCCTATTACAAAAAATGTTGCCACAATACAAAGAAATTCAGCAAAAGAATAAATATAGTCAAGCAGTATTTAGGTATTGTGATTCTAAATTGCCCATAGGTGTGAATGTGAGTGTAAATGGTTCTCTCTCTCTCTCTCTGTGTGTTAGCCATTCTTTTTGCCAGACATCCAGGATATGTATAAAAACACAACATTAGTTATGCTGCTATAGGCCTAGGCTGCTGGGGGGGGTTCTTGTAATGCACTGTTTCTTTTCATTGACCTTATATACTTTGTTATACTCCACTCTGCATTTAATCATAAATTATTTTTAATCTCTGGCTCTCTTCCACAGCATGTCTTTTTTCTCTCACCTCAGCCCAACCCGTCGCGGCAGATGACTGCCCCTCCCTGAGCCTGGTTCTGCTGGAGGTTTCTTCCTGTTTAAAGGGAGTTTTTCCTTCCCACTGTCACCAAGTGCTGCTCATAGGGGGTCGTTTTGACTGTTGGATTTTCTCTCTTTCTCTATTGTAGGGTCTTTACCAACAATTAAAAAGCACCTTGACGCGACTGTGATTTGGCTCTATATAAATAAAACTGAATTGAATTAAATATGAGACAAGCTTAAATATGTCAAAGGCTCTTTTTTTTTTTTACATCTTTATTTGTAGCCTTGATTATGTGTACAGCCAGGTTGCCTCTCTTTGTGGTCAGTTTGCAACATATTAGGATCATTTCAGGTCTCATATTTGGATTGACATCTCGTTATCAAGCACGTCACAGGGACCACGTGATAGCATTGCTTACTGTAGTCTAACAGGGAACTAGAATATTGTCTTGTCTGGTCAGGCACTTAATAAACTGTCTATATTTGGGCACTTCCAGGCTGAGGTTTCCTCTCTTACAGTCACCAAGTACAATAACTAAGGAGTGCCACTTTATCTGCTCCAACCTTGCAAGGGTTTTTGTGCCCTCCAGATGTCTCAAAATCATGTTTAAAAGGGTTCCCGTTGCATCCTCCACTCCCCTGCCTGTCCTGTAAGCAAACTGAAGTGGGCCCAGATGTTCTCTAACTCTTGATAAAAGAATTCCCTTAATAATCTTTTCAAATGTCTTCATTGCTAATGAGGTGAGGGCAACTGGCCTAAAATCATTCAAGGACCGAGTGTCCTTACTTTTGGGAACAGGAACATTGGTTGAGGCTTTCCAAAGCTGAGGGACCCTGTGAGTATTAAGAGACATGTTAAAAAGAAAACTAAAGATATCTGCCAGCTGCAGGGCACAGTTTTTAAGAACACGGCCTCCAATGCCATCAGGACCTGAGCTTTTTCTCTCCTTAGTCTTCCGAAAGATATTACAAACAGTTCCACTATCAATGTGTACTGTGTTTGTGACATCTGAGGGCACACTCTTAAAACCAGAAAGCTCCTCGGTAAAATCATAAACATTAAAACGATTGTGTAGCAGAATGGATTCTAATTGGATGGCTGCTATGACTGGGCGGTCATGGTATAAAAGGGCGGCGTGTAACACCATATTGTGATCTTGCTCTCGGTGATGCACACGCTTCCGGGTTTTCATTCACGTTTCTCCTGGCTGTAGCGGAGTATACTGGTGGTAACCTTGTAGCCCTCCCTCCATAAGCTTTGGGTATGGTATGACTCCCTTTTTTTAATTGTAATGCGACTTTAATCCTGTAGCTTATTTGCCTTTTAATTTGTAGGTAGTAGCTGGGGAAGCCCCATACTGGCCAATTTGGTCCCTGCAAGCATTGATTGACTGGTATGTAATTCCGCGGGTTTCTGTTTACATTCAATATTTTCGCCAGTCATTTTAATATTTATTGTGTTATAGGGTGTTTGGGCCTGGGTCGGCGGCGTGTTGATTTCCACGGCGCCACCATCGCTTCCCCGGGATAAAGCTACAGTGTGCTGCTGTTTTGCCTTTCCCTTTTTTTTATACAAGTGTTTTATGCCCGCTGCCTTGCTTTAATATTGGTGCGATCCCTTCGATGTTGTGCCGGCAGGAAGACTGCACAGAGGAGAGTTTTAGCACCATTGTTATGCACGGGCATGCTTTTACTTTGTTTTATTGCACGCCTGCCGGTTTTTAAGGTCAGCGGGTTGTGGGGATTTTATTTGAGAACTGGGGTTTTATTATTGTGCGTGTGTGGTGAGTAATTTCTCACCCACACTGTTTTTATTATTTGAAGACTTGTTTTTATTTTGCTGATGAGTGTTTTTTTATTAAGATTGATTAAAATTGTAATTTGTTTTGTTTCTTTTATTTAGGAGCTGACGGCTGCCGTGATCATATCTGGGTGCCCCCTGGTGGCGGGATCTATTTTTTGTGTGCCGTGACTGACTGTCTAAGGGGCTCGACACACGGGGAGCGACGTCGCTCGCTCTCCATTCATTTCCTATGGAGCTTGTGCGATGAGGCGACAATCGCTTGCCCTCCTCCAGCTAAGCGACCGGCAACGTTCGTGCATGTGAAATTTCGAGCTCGGACACGTAGACGTGCACACGCGACCAGGCGACGCGACACAACAAAGTTGGAAAATGTTCTACTTTTGTCGCTGTCGCGTGGCACTAAACCAATCAGCAAGAGTTTCATTGACTGACCAATGAGCGAAGAGTATGCTACACACTGCAGTTTGCAACCACTTTCAGCATGAAGGAAAGCATCGTTTTAGCTGTGTTTGACTTTCCTATATTATATGACACTTCACGCAGTGATTATCGAGTTAAACATAAAAGGCAGCCATATGAGAACGTGTTGGTGCAAGACTAACGTTAAACAGACGGATAGAGAGGACTTTTGTGCTAATATAGGATGAACGCGAGGTTGTCTTTTTCTTTTGTAGAGGAGACTTAACAGCAAGATTTCTGTCAGTTCCAATAAAATCTTCAGACTCCTCATCTTTATTCCCGTGTCTGACACGGACTGCTTTGAAAATGTCTAAATCCCTCCAGTTTCATAACCAATCACATTTCTTGGAGACGAGTGACGTAAGAGCGCGATTCGCAAAGCTGCCGTCGCTTTCGCGTCCCGTGTGTTCGGTTTCACCCCAGTGGCGATGCGACCCATTCGTCGCTGTCGTTTGTCGCTCCCCGTGTGTCGAGCCCATAAGACTTCGTGTGGCACTTAGGTTTTGTGTGTGCGTGTGCTGGTGATGGGTATTAAGTATTCACGTGTGCGGTGGTGATCTTCAGCCCTTCCTCAAGCACCTCATTCGACACTGGTAAGCCGCAGCTCCCAGTTCATTTTTTTATATTGTTTTATGCGATCGTTGTTTTATTGTTTCTTATGAACAAAATTAATTATTTTGTTTTATATCTTACAACGTCTCTGTCGTAAGTGAAACGAACCTGAGTGTCCTTCTTGTGCTGGTGAATTGGCGTCTGTTGAAGGAATATTTCCCTGGGTGGAATTTCCAGGGTGGCGTTGTCGGTTTCTTTTTGTTTTATAAGCAGATTCGCTGTTAGTGTCCTTTGAATATTTTGAAATACAGATCGATCCACCTTACCATCGCCACAAACTTGGCGGATTGTCGGCAGGATTTGCTTTTGTACAGAGACGTTGTTTGTTGTGTTTTATTTATTTTATTATTTTGTGTGAATTTTAAGATTTTGTTCTTCTGGTTTTAAAGGCAAAACAGCAGCTAAGAGGGGTTACTGATACAAATTATAATAATGGAGGATGAATTGCAAGAGCTCAGGGATTTGGTCGCACAGCTAAAAGCAGATAATGAGAGATTGCGTCAGGAAAGGGCTGCTGAGCCTGGGACTAGTGCTGTACCGTCTACTTCTAGGGTGACACCCACTGATCCCCCAATTGCTAGTGTCTCTGTTGCAGAGAGATTAGTTTTTGTACCCCGTGATTAAAAAATGCCCAATGTTTAGGGGAAGGTCGGGTATAGGCTTGAGTGAATGGCTGGAGGAAGTGGAAGCCTGTGTGAGGGCACACCATTTGTCTATCTCTGATCAGGCATTTTTCTTGTATGATCATCTGGAGGGGGAAGCGCGGGAGGAGATAAAGTATCGTACTAGTGCAGAGAGGTCTGATCCAGCACAAATAATTGCTATTTTACAAGAGCTTTATGGTTGTTCAGACTCCTACGTTGCTTTACAGGAGGCTTTCTTCTCCAGAAGACAGCAAGAGGGTGAGAGCATACAAGAATTCTCTCTTGCACTGATGAGTCTTATGGAAAAGGTTAAGCAGTGTTCTCCAAATAACATGCCTAATGCTGAAGTCTTGTTAAGGGATCAGTTTATAGAACAGGTTTTAGATGGAGCGTTGCGCCGTGAGTTAAGGCAGCTCGTGCGAAGGCAGCCTAGGCTGTCGCTGCTTGACGTCAGGGGAGAAGCTATTAGATGGGAACGGGAAGGATCGTCTACTAGTGGAAGGGGCGGTAGTAATTCTGCCTCCGCTGTCTATAGGATTCAGTATGGGGTCCGTAGCAACCTTTCAGAAGTTCATTCTACTACTAGGGCTGAAATGATGGAGATGAAACAACTGTTACAGCGGCAGCAGGAGCAACTTACCCAGCTTACCCAAAGTATTGCTCTGTTGCAGAGTTCCCGTCCCACGACCCGGTCAGTACGTAGTGCTCCCATTATTTGTAGACGTTGTCAGCAACCTGGTCATTTTGCTAGAGTGTGATGGTGAACGAGTTCCCCGGCCTCAGGTTTCTTCACAGGGCCCCCCGAACCCAGGAAGGCAATCTTACGCAGCCCAGGCTTCGGAAAACTAGTGCCCACCGCATCGCAGAGCCACAGTGCGGAGGGGACAGCTACTGGCTCAGAGGTTGTTTTAAATGGGTTGGGGACAGTTTCCCAGTTGGTTTCAGCCTGTCCACATCTAGAAGTGAGCATAGGGGGTGTAATGGTTCCTTGCCTGATCAACACTGGGTCGATGGTATCAACGGTTACCGAAAGTTTTTTCTTACTTTCTTTACACACACACACACACACACACACACACACACACACACACACACACACACACACACACACACACACGTGGCCAGTGCGCCACTGCGCAATACGCCTCGGCCCTGTGTTAGTGATAAACACACACACACACACACACACACAGGACCTAAGCTGCCACTATGGGGATTCACTCTGTCAGGGGGTCGGTTCGACCCCACCTGAGACCCACGTATGTATCACGCGTTTGCGAGTCCCCATTGCAGACCTTACGGAGGGGGTCCTTCGTACCCCAGAAACACAATCGTGAATTCAAATGCAGTGGGAGCACAAGGGTTAAGAACAGCGAAGAGGGAAATAAGTGTTTCCAAGTCCACCGGTTTGTCCACTTGCAGGCCAAAGTGGTATGTTTTCTATGTTTGTAAATTGTATATTTTAAATAAGCTGGGACAAGTTAGATAATATTTTGTACATCTGTGTGTTTATCAGTTCTACGTTGTACTTGTGGTGTAAAAGAGAAGCAAGCTGAAGATTCAAGACCACAGTAAACATCAGTTAAAGGAACTCTCGTGTCTCTCGTGTTTGTGAACAAGCCGGCATAGTAGAACACTTCGCTGCCCTGGAGAAGGCAACGAGACCGTCGAGACCGAAGCTACTAGCAAGAGATGCTACATGTGTGCAAAGGGAAGTATAATGTGTTTGGACAACGGCATGAATACATAAAGAAATAAGTTAAGAAGTGGAAGCTAAATAAGCAAGCACTGAAGTTTGTGTTTGAAGCAGCAGCAGCGTTGTATATTGTTGTTAAAGCCTCAACTTCACTGAAGATTCAACGTAACATTTCCCTTCAAAGAAGCAGTAACTTATATCAAAGATAAGAAGATTCAATGAACAAACATATAACTAAAATAAAGGATTAAAAGAATAACAAGACACTATGGCAGATGAAAGTAAGAGTACAGTACAGCCCACTGAAAGCAGTGTAGAGCTTAATGTACAAGATGAAGAAAGGGAAGTGCAGGATGCAGAAGAGCAGGTAAATGGAGAAGAAACTCCACAGTCCTCAGCATCTACTTTCACACAGGCAGAAGACTTACGCAGAAGCCAGCGTATACGCACACTAACTGAAAAAGGGAAATCTTTACAAGAGGCAAGGTTACACGATTTACCCAAAGATTTTCAGCGAATCTATAAGAAGTGGAAATACCACATAAACTCCCTAAAAAAAAATGGTAAAGAATAAAGATATCGATTTGATACCAGAAGCTGTGAGTGCTATAGACACTATTGCAACAGACCTCTGCAACACTTACGATGAGATCAGAAAGATTGAAAGCCCTGATATGGAAATAAGAAGAAGATGTGATGTTTGCTGTGCCTTCAGTGATGCAGCCAGAGCAAAGGCTCAGTGCCTTTTGGAAGAAAATGGCGATCCAGATAGTATTCCCTGGCCAGACTCTGAGTCAGTGTTTGGAGGCAGTTCATCCAGCATCAGCTCTAAGATCACATGTAAGTCAAAGTCCATGTCCGAGATGTCTCACCAGTCATCTATAGTCACACTACAACAAAGGCAACAAGCTGCAGCTGAGGTAGCAGCCACTGAAGAGGTAATTAAAATAATGAAACACAGCATCAATGTGAGGAAGAAATTAGAGAACTTGAAGTTGAGGATGCAAGGAAAAGAGCTCAATTTATAACAGAGAGCACCACAATAAAAACAAAGTTAGAAGAGAAGAAAAGGGAAGTGGAATTATTGAAAGAGCTGCAAAGGCGCAATGCAGCACAAGCAAGATTAAAGGTCTATGCGGAAAGCATAAACAGCAAGGATGAAGAAAGCCCTCCTGTTGTTCATTTACAAGCAAACCAAGATAGTTCTCTTCCACAATCACGCTTTCCAAATGTGCACTCTAAACCATTCAACCCTTCTCAAGTTGAAGATCTCACAAGCCAGCAATCTGTGCAGAAAACCGAGATTTTAACTGCAAATGAAGCAGCTTCCATTGATCTTGTTAAAACTCTCGCTGAAGCAATCACAGCCAACAGAATCCCAATCCCAGAGCCAACAGTCTTCACAGGTGATCCGCTGCAGTATAATGATTGGAAGTTATCCTTTCAAACATTAGTTGACCGCAAAAATCTGCCAATGGAAGAAAAGCTTTTTTTCTTGAGAAAGTGTGTTGGAGGTTCAGCCAAGAAGGCTATTGAAGGTCACTTTCTAGCTGGAACAGACGCAGCATATCGCACTGCCTGGGACATGCTAGATGATAGATTTGGAAATCCCTTTGTCATAGGCAAATCTTATCGTGACAAAATTCAGTCATGGCCTAAAATTGCCACCAAGGACAGCAAAGATTTACGTGAGTTTGCTGATTTCCTAAGCAGTGTTGAGTCAGCCATCCCTTATGTACAAAGTTTACAAGTTTTAAATGACTGCGTGGAAAATCAGAGAATAGCAGCAAAGCTGCCTGATTGGCTAAGTGCACGTTGGAACAGAAAGGTTACAGAGTTCCAAGATGAACACAAAATGTTTCCTGATTTCAGCCATTTTGTCAAATTTCTGAACAAAGAAGCAAGAATTGCATGTAACCCAATCACCTCATTGCAGGCAATAAAGCCAACCGAACCAGACAACAAGCACCCATGCAAAGACAAATCAAGAAGAAGTAGTACACTATGTGTTAAAACTCTCAACACGAGCTCCAATGAAAGGGCAAATGCTGCATGTCTCTTTTGTAAGAAACCTGGTCATACACTACATAAGTGTAGAAAGATAATGGAAAAGCCAGTGGAAGACAGAGTTAAATTTGTGCAGTCTGAAAACCTGTGCTTCGGCTGTCTCAAGTACGGACATAACTCTAAGACTGTACTTCCAGAAGTGTGTGTGACAAATGTCAGAAGCCTCATCCAAGTTGTCTACATCAAGACAGAGAAAAGAGGGATAAAGAAAAGGGATCAAAGACTAATCAACAACCAACAAGGACTAATCAGGAAACTGAAAGGGTGTCTGACAAGCAAGAGCAGGAATGTAAGCAAGCCACTTCCAACAGAGTCGTACACAGAAGTCCAAAGGTTGTACTTCCTCAGTCATCCAGTCTATGTATCAACTGTGAATGAACCAGAGAATGAAAGGCTTGTGTATGCCTTGCTTGACACTCAAAGTGACACTACTTTCATCCTAAGAGACACAGCTGAGTCACTAAACTCCAAGTTTGAGCCAGTTAAACTCAAGATTTCCACTATGACCTCCAAAACAATGATTGTGTCAAGTCATCTGCAGCAGAGAAACAAATGGAACAAAACACGAAGGAATACAAAAGTAAATGACATTGTTTTGCTACAAGAGGATTGCGTTCCAAGGAACCAAAGGAAACTCGCCAAAGTGGTGGAAGTGACCCCAGGAGCTGACGGCAGGTTCAGAAAGATCAAGCTTCTCATTAGTGACTCTACTCGAGACAGTAAAGGAACACATTCAGCAAGGACAGTTTTGGAAAGGCCTATACATAAGACTATACTCTTACTTGAAGCAGAATAAGGACTCAAAAGTAATGTTTATGTACTAAACACTTGTTAAGTTCATTGTCAATTTACATGTAGGATCACGCATGCTGTAGTAGCAGTGTGATGGTGGGAGTGTAACGGCAAGTGTGGTTATTTTCGTTCACGGTTCACGGTTTATTTTTTTGTTTTTTTTTGTTTTTTTTTTTTTTTTCTTTCCAAGATGGCGCCACGGTAGGCAGCCTGTTACTGCAGCTCCCAGGTTACTTCCCTTTCTTGTGTGTTTTTCTTGTATTTAAGGTTTTCTTTCAGACTCTTAGTTTCGTAGTTAATCAGATATCAAACCCGCCATGGACCTGCAAAGTTTCATTAGCGTAGTGGCATTCCTTATACTCTTTTTGGGGCCTTTTCACCACTTCATCTGGAGACCGGTGAGGCAACTCTATGTTTACCAGCCGGGATCAGCTAGCGTTAGCCTGTTGCAACAGGGAGCGTACTCCCGAGAGAGACCCGAGATTCCGAAGGAATTACGGCGTCGGAGGAGGGGATGCAGAGCTGGAGCGAAGAAGTTACCGGGAGAGGAGGAGACGGTACAAACCGAGATTCCATCTATTCTCATGGGCAAGTAAGGATATTATACCCCCCCCACAATAACAAGATGGAAGAGCTGAAGGCTCGTAACCAGACTGCAGTGGAGTACCAGCAGAGAAGCTCCTGCTGTTACGGAGACTTGGCTCACGATCACACACAGGACTCCGTCGTACATTGGAGGGCTTTCAGCTGGTGAGAGCGGACCGGAGCATGAGGGAGAGTGGTAAGAGGAGAGGTGGGGGACTGGCGATGTACGTTAATGAGAGATGGTGTAACCCAGGACACATCACTGTGAAGGAGCAGCGCTGTACCAAAGACATTGAACTGTTAGCGGTTAGCGTTCGGCCATACCACCTGGCCCGGGAGTTTTCACATGTTATTGTGTTAACTGTTTACATCCCGCCGTCGGCCGACGCTACAGCAGCCTGTGAGGACATCCACACCACCGTCTCTCAGTTACAGACGGCACATCCGCAGTCCCTGATTATCATCTCTGGGGACTTCAACCATGCCTCACCTTCTTCCACTCTCCCTAACTTCACCCAATATGTTGACTGCCACACAAGGGACAATAAAACTCTAGACCTGCTGTTTGCTAACACAAAGGAGGCTTACAGCTCATCACCTCTACCCCCGCTTGGCCACTCAGACCACAACCTGGTCATTCTTCACCCCACCTACACCCCCATTGTGAAGAAGAACACCCCCACCAAGAAGATAATAAGACTGTGGTCTGAGGACTGCAGTGAGGCCCTGAGAGACTGTCTTTTGAATCTACAGACTGGCAGGAACTCTGCAGGCCTCACGGTGAGGACATTGACGCCCTCCACCCCACTGCATCACAGACTACATGAACTTTCTGTGTGGAGAACACTGTGCAACCAAGAAGGTACGGTGCTTCTCCAACAATAAACCGTGGGTGACCCCAGAGCTGAAGGCCTGCTGAACAAGAAGAAGGGCCTTCAGATCTGGAACAAGGAGGAACTGAGGAGAGTGCAAAAGATGTGAAATACAAGATCCGGAGGGGCAAAGAGAGCTTCAGGAGGAAGATGGAGGAACAGCTCCACATAACAAAGTCCGAAGTCTGGAGAAACATGAAAAAATCTCTGGCCCACTTCGAGGACATGGAGGAGCCACAGTGTCTGCTGATCCGGTGGGCTGGGTAACGACCTAAACCTGTTTTTCAATAGATTTGACTCTGGGTCGTTGACCACCTCCCCCACCCCTCAGCTCCCATCTGCCCCCCTCCGTATGCTGACCCCCCTCTCTCCTGGTGTAGTGCTATCATTGCCTGCACTCTCCTCACCCTCACCTACAGCGGAGCCAGCCCCATCACCCCCCCCAACCCAGCCTCACATCCACCTCACAACTGATCAGGTGAGAAGTCAGCTCAGAAAGACGAAGATCAGGAAGGCAGCGGGTCCAGATGGAATCAGCCCCAGACTGCTCAGGGATTGTGCAGACCAGCTCTGTCAGGTGGTACTGCATATCTTCAACCTGAGCCTGAATCTGGAGAGGGTTCCTGAACTGTGGAAGACTTCCTGCATAGTTCCAGTGCCAAAGATCGCACAGCCCAGGGAGTCCAACCACTACAGACCTGTGGCCCTGACTTCTCACCTGATGAAGACCATGGAGAGGCTCATCCTTCATCACCTCCGCCCACTGGTGAGCTCAGCGCTGGACCCCCTGCAGTTCGCCTACCAGCCCGGCATTGGGGTGGACGATGCCATCATCTACCTGCTGCACAGATCCCTCTCTCAACTAGAGCAGGCAGGAAACACTGTGAGGGTCATGTTCTTTGACTTCTCCAGTGCTTTCAACACCATCCAGCCTGCACTACTGAGAGGGAAGATGGAGGGAGCCAGAGTAGACAGTCAGCTGACGGCATGGACCATCGACTACCTCACCAACAGACCACAGTATGTGAGGTGCCATGACTGTATGTCTGATGTGGTAGTCTGCAGCACGGGGGCGCCACAGGGCACGGTCCTCTCACCCTTTCTGTTCAGTCTGTACACCTCAGACTTCAGGTACAACTCGGACCACTGCCACCTACAGAAGTTCTCAGATGATACGGCCATCATTGGATGTGTATCAGATGGGAACGACCAGGAATACAGGGGTGTCATCAGTGACTTTGTCGGCTGGTGTGAGAACAACGCACTCCAAATCAACGCCAGCAAGACGAAGGAGATGATCATAGACTTCAGGAGGAAGCCACCCCCTACAGCACCGGTGAACATCCAGGGAAAGCATATTGAGACAGTGGTCTCCTACAAATACCTGGGTGTTCATCTCAATAACAAGTTGGACTGGACTACAAACACAGATGTCCTGTATAAGAAGGGCCAGAGTCGACTCCACCTGCTGAGGAGACTGAGGTCCTTTGGTGTCTGCAGGACTCTGTTAAAGACCTTTTATGACACAGTGGTAGCATCTGCCCTTTTCTATGCAGTGGCCTGCTGGGGGGGTGGATGCACCGAAAGGGACAGGAGCAGGATCGACAAACTGGTGCGGAGGTCTAGCTCTGTGTTGGGATGTCCTCTGGAGTCTGTGATGGTGATGGGTGAGAGGAGGATGTTAGCAAAGCTGACATCCATCATGAACAACCCCCATCACCCTCTGCATGAGACCGTGGGTGAGCTGAGCAGCTTCTTCAGTCAGAGACTGAAACATCCTCGCTGCAGGAAGGAGCGCTTTCGCAGGTCATTCATCCCAACAGCAGTTAGACTGTACAACACTTCATAATGTCTTGAGTCACTTGGACACTTTACCTCCTCTGCCATCACTTTATCCATACAGTCAGATACATTTTATTTATTACACTCACCCATATAATGCATACCGTGTATGCTGTGTACCTTACCGGCTACAAATGTATATAATATTTTGATATCTGTATATGTTTTTGATGTGTGTGTATATGTACATGTGTGTATTGACTATATATTTTCTGTATATGCTTATGTATATGTGTATAGTGTTTTCTATTTTATTTTATTCTATTCTATTTTTAGTTTTCTGTACTGAGCTGCTGTAACATGCAAATTTCCCCGTCGTGGGATCATTAAAGTTTTATCTTATCTTATCTTATCTTACCACTAGATGTAGCTATGGTGCTGTTATTGCTATGGAGAAAGTTTATATATCACATTTTTTTTTTGAGTGCCTTGTTTTCTATTTTCAACGTTTTCACGGCATTTATGAGAGCAAAGGATTAATAATGTTTGATATTGAAGTGGTAGTAAAACGACCATCTTGAAAGGTTTAGTTTAAAGTGACGATGACATCACTTCCGGTTAAAAAGGGCTTGGTAGACAGTTCATGCGAGCAAACCCGATACGGAGCTAATTAAGAACAGCGAAGAAGGAAATAAGTGTTTCCAAGTCCACCGGTTTGTCCACTTGCAGGCCAAAGTGGTATGTTTTCTATGTTTGCAAATTGTATATTTTAAATAAGCTGAGACAAGTTAGATAATATTGTAACGATCCATGATGGACGTTATTGCTAAATGTGTGTCACAGTTATTGTCTCTTTAAGTTAGGTTGTTTTGGGGTTGAACCGAAAGGAGATGTGGGGGGTCGCTCTTGGGAGGGAGGTCTCTTTTTTCTTGTGTGAGTTAGAGCTGGCTGTATCCGGCGAGAGCTGTTCTGTGTGTGTCCGGCCTGATTAAATGGTGTTAGTAACGAAACCTGCCTGGTGCTTGGGTGACATAACGGAACGTTACACTGGTGTCAGAAGCTTAAACTACGAACTACCACGCCTGGATCTATTACCAGCGGCTCTGCTCACGGCTCAGGGACACAACTCCCGATTATGTGGAGGAACACTGTTAAGAAGAGGAGAGCCAGATGGATATCCGACCCGCTCGCAGCGTGAGGGAAGCGGCGCTCCAGCTGGCTGCTGAGGCTGGGTTCTCCCCAGGTTGTCTCGGCTGGAGGGCCGTTCGCGCCATGATCGCCATTTCGGCGGGACGGAGCGGAGGTCATGTGATGTAAACAATGATGGCAGCGCCCATGCAACCGCCGGCTACGGTAAACATAAAGACACCCAAGTTCAGCGGTAAGACGCCGTGGGAAGTGTTTATTGCTCTCGTTTGAACTATTAGCTGCTGCAGCTGGCTGGTCTGTCGACATAAAGCATTGCAATGCTCTGTGCCTGTGTGAGGATGCAGCAGCATGCCTGTGCTGCTGAGTGAAAGAGAGAGGGGAGACTATACTCTCGTTGGGGCACTCCAGAGACGGTTTGGGCAGTTTATAACCAGCCTGTGCTACTTGAGTCAGAGTTTCACAACAGACGGAGACTGCCTGGAGACGCATCTGAGTCCTCCTGGCCATGACATTGAGTGCCTCCGAGGGGCCTATGACAACATGCCACCTTGCAGTG
>NW_022060169.1:0-95711 GCF_007364275.1 Archocentrus centrarchus
CTGTGCATCACCTTTTATAGTTTACTTTTTAAGACACATCCTAGTTCTAAAACATCATCATGACAGTTATCCCCCCGTTCCTGATGTCCTTTTAGGGTGTTTAACCCAGACATTACTTCATTTTTCATCTAATATAAGATTTTAAGTATTTTCCATGCCGGGCACATGTCTGAACATGTTTCTAACTTTGCTCTGCGCGTCTCCAGGCAACAGCTTTCAGTTCCTCATTTTACCCTTAGCTCAAGGATTTCGCAAGTTCCTCAACACACTGCTCCAGCCATCATTTCTGTTACACTTACACACATCATTTGATCGTAAATCATATACTTCATTCTCTAACGGTTCTATAAATTTGAATTATGATTGTACATTCAGCACCAAGCTTAGGCTAGCAGGCAATCAAGATCTCAATCCTCACTTCACATCATTTGACAGTTGGGATTCAAGTTTCATGGACTTTATGTAAATTAGGAGGGGTCAAAGGCAAGTGGGCAGTTATCATGTTTAGGATATAAAATGTTGGCCACTCTTTGTCTCAGCTCACCTCTCTCTGTGTGCTCTTCTCTTTCCTGTCCTCCTTTCCTGTTTCTGCATCTTTCTCTGTCTCTGTGTTTCCCTCTTCTCTTCTTTCTTCTTCTTCTTCTTCTCTCTCTGTGTGTGTATCTCAGTCTCAGCTATGTTACTGTCTGTGTTTTGGTTTTTGTCTGTGTTCTGTGTAACTAATATGTCTAATAAACAGCCTGCACCGGAACCTGCTCGTCCCAGTGAGTTTTTGAATATCTGGGGTTTAATTGGGTTTGAATCTTTGGCCCAAAGGAACCTGGAGACCCTAAAAATGTCACCGACAGTATTTTTGAGTCACAAGTCTTCTGTTCAGCAGATGTTTTATGTTCTCAGCAAACTTCACACAGCAGAGAGGAAACAAGGAATTCAAGGAGCACAGTGAGAATTTCATCAGCAGCTGTTTTCATGATTGTTATTTTTACAAAATCAATATAAATACAGCTTCAATTCTGTAAATGTTGGGATGCTGTGCAAATTGTAAACAAAAACAATGATTTGCAAATCTCATAAACTCATATCTTATTCACAAGAGAACATAAAAAACATATCAAATGATTAAACTGAGATATTTTACTATTTCATGGAAAATATTAGCTCATTTTGAATTTGATGATGGCTACACATTTTTTTTTTACACTTAGAGGATAATATTAAATAATATCATATAGACTTACTACTCTGTTTTAAAACTTTGAGTGTATCCTGTTCCAACAGCAGTGAGACCAAAGTTTGAAATATGTGATCTTTAGCAGCTGGAAGCTCAACATAATTCAAAATGCCAGACTTCCTGTTGGGTTTAGGGCATTGGACCCTGAGGTCTGTTTTGTTCATCTAGACATGTTACATATGTGTACCAAATTTCATACATGTACGTGAAACGCAGCAGTGGGAATTGAACTAAAGGTGGTGCTGTAGAGCCATTTTGAAAGGGCCATGCCTGAAAACATTAAAATACTTAAAATTTCATGAGTTTTTGACCATGTTTAGGACCTCAAAAAAGCAATTCATTTGCCTGAATGTCCAAAGCAGTTACAATAGGACCTGAGCACAACCTGAACCTGAGCACAAGTCAGCAGTGTTACATGAGGAAGTACTAGTATCAGTACCAGCAAATACTTTTACTGTATCTGTCTAAAGATTTCCATTAGGTAAAAAGGAACATGATAATTACTGTAATATGCAAGCTGATGAATGTGTTTCATGATTTTTGTCGCTTTTTAACCACTTTACACATCTGTAGTTTGGTGGAAAGTTTCATCTTTTAACATTTGAACGTTTTATGTTTGTGGCTGATTTTGGTTTGCTGTATAAAATGATCCACAAACCAACATCACAGCCACTGAAACAGTTTGTAACAACACGCGTTGGCTCGAGGTGAACAAGAGCTTCCACTGGAGGAGGCTGATGTTAAACTTCAGTGTTGGACAAACTGTTTGTGTTAAGGCAGCTGGTTTGTGGAATTCAGAGTGTCAGAGAGCAGCACCGTTAATTATTTTAAATCGCCTGAAATCAGTGTGAAAGCCTCCCAGCTCTGCAGTCCAGAGAGGGACGAACATGAATGTCACAGCCTTGTTTAACATGCTTTAAAGTTTGGTTTTATGGTTATTTACACACACTCACCAGACACTTTAGTAAGTACACTTGCTTACTGGTTGGACCCACTTTTACCTTCAGTATTGCCTTAATTTTTCATGTCATACATGGTTCATATTGGCAGCAACTGACACACACACACACACACACACACACACACACACACACAACCACACACACACACACACACACACACACACACACACACACACAACACAGGGTTGAGGTTAAATTGGGCCAGAACGATCTGATAGGCAGATTAATGCATATTACTGTCTAATTAGTTAGCTTGTCGTGTGCTGTAGCCTGGCATTGCTTCTGCTGACAACATGGAGATACTTGCTCAACAATAACAAAATGTCATTCCCCAGCCTGTTTGCACCTTCAACCTTCAACACCTTATTTCTTCTCATCCCCATGTAAGTTGTGCTATACACACTTTTTCCTGTATTTGTGACATTCATAGTATTTCAGCATCTGCAAACAAACAAGAAATCACATATAATTCATATTTCTGCAAATATTTGTTTTTCTTTTTGTTTTCATTTGTTTTATAGTGGATGCTATCAGCCAAGCCAAGCCAATTTTATTTATAAAGCACTTTAAAAACAGCAAGCACTGACCAAAGTGCTGAACAAGGAAAACAAGACAACAATACACAAGGGAAGTGCAGATAAAAATAATAAATAAATAAAAATAACATAGGATAAAAGCAACAATAACATACATAGTTTATCAAGAATCAAATAATAAAACAGTATAAAATAACTAGGTGAACTAAAATACAAAATAAATACACAACAACTAAAATCAGCATCTCAAACCTGGTCAAAATCTAGGTGAAATAAGTGGGTCTTAAGAGAGGTTTTAAAAGTTGTCAGTGAAGAGGCCTGTCTAATATGCAATGGGAGCGAGCTCCATAGTTTAGGGGCTACCACTGCAAAGGCTCTGTCCCCCCTAAGCTTCCGCTTTGTCCTCCGCGCGTCCAAGAGCAGTTTATCAGCTGATCTGAGCGAGCGGGGAAGGGGAGTGTAGATGCAGTAACTCAGAGAGGTACGATGGGGCAAGGCCATTTAAAGACTTAAAAACAAATAAAAGGATTTTAAAATGAACTCTAAAATAAACAGGCAACCAGTGCAATGAAGATAAAACAGGGGTAATGTGCTCCCTCTTACGTGTTCCAGTCAAAAGCCGTGCGGCAGCGTTCTGGACCAGCTGAAGACGAGCCAATGAGGACTGGTTTACACCAATATACAAAGAGTTAACAGTAATCCAGCCGGGACGTAACAAAGGCGTGGATTACTGCTTGAAAATGATTTTTGACAAGATGGTTTTAATCTTGGCGAGCTGTCTCAGGTGAAAGAAACTGGATTTCACCACAGCAGTAATCTGACCCTCTAACCTAAGACTCTCATCCATCTTAACACCCAGATTTGTGACCATGGGTTTTACATACTGGGATAAAGGACCCAGATCAACAGAAGTTGGCACCCCAGTGATGCCCGAACAGAAAACGATCGCCTCCGTCTTATTTTCATTAAAATGCAGGAAGTTCAAAGCCAACCAAGCTTTGACTTCATCGAGACACTTTGTCAGAGTACATAAACTGAATAAAATATATCCAGATTATCTGTTCTGTGAATCTAAATTTTAAAATAAATATAAAATCATCTTTTACAGTTTTTAAAACCAATAAAATATCAAGATTTTCTGATCTAGTAATTTATGATGGAGTATGATAACTCTCTGTGGTATCTACTCCAGCGTAGTATTGGCACATACATACTAAGGTTTGGGGTGGGGGAGCTATGCGCTTTACTGACTGCCCTTCTAGTTATTTATTGTAATGAAGCTTAAGTGGGAGGAAGTATTATTTTGACAGAGTATCAGTGAATCCTCACAGAATGGTTATGAATTGTACTGTGTGAGCTCCAACATCACTGTGCAAAGTGTGTTTGTAGCTCTTCACAGCAGTTTTATTCGTCCACAGAAAGTATGAAGGCATGTGTATTAGAGGAAGTAGAAGATGTGTTTTTAGTGTCTGAGGGGAGCTGAGGCCTCAGAAAGTACATTTAAAACCAAGCTTGTGTGCTATGTTGTGCGACAGTTTTCATTGTGAGGGAGTTGAACCCACAAGAGTAATGTGGTGATTTTTTTATTTGTGCAATGCCACGAATAGTCAGTAGGAGGCAGTAGGATGCTCATTAATGGAGCTCTCTTTTACAAGACAAAGATCTTTTTTTAGTCCAGCCGCTCTGTTCTTCCATCCTTTCAAACTCAGCTCAGACAGCTGCAAACTGCCGTCAGCTGTTCACTGCAAACATATCAGTGTTTGTTGTACAGAAGTTTACACAAATTAAATCATATCACATCAGGCTTCTGTGGTTGTTTGCAGATTCTGCACTGTGCCCACAGTGCCTCTCATGTGGTGTGTGGAAATATAGAATAACACGTACATACTGTGAAGTGTCAGATCCCAGTTTTATCCACGTGTGGAAGTCTGGAGCCAGATCTCCAAATAATGCGTCTGAATTTCTAAAACTAGAAGTATTAGAAATGTACAGATACTATTTAAGCTGGTAGTACGGGCTTAAACAACCTTCTCGTTCCACATGATCTGTTGCACTTGGTAAATGTTAGCTTGTACTAATAGGCACCAGTGATTTATTAATTTTAAGGACTAGAACAAAGGATATGAACATTCAAAGATATAATACTCATACACTACTTTTACCTTTACTGTTTTCAACTTTACCACAAAGTTAAAACTGAATGTCCTCAATTTAGACTTTATTGCAGACACTTTATTTAAGCAATTTATCAGGGGTAAGCATGCACATCAATCAGATAATATGAATTTAAACATTAATCTATTCAGTTCTTGTCATTAACTAATCAATCCTGGGCTAATGCTGATTTCTAAATACTGTTCTAAAATGAAAGAGTGGAGGTGTTACACCTGTACCCACCACTTAGTTCCCTGCTGGCCGTACCCAAAATAATCCAATAATCCAGAGAATCCTTCAGCTCCATTCAGGTTAATCCAACACAGCGAAAGCAAACAGAAAAACAGCCAAAAATCAGAATCCCAAATCTTAAGTTGTTGGTTATCCTCTTGTGTTCCTTGTTGAATCTTCACACCACAGAGTCCAGTTCTTCACTTTTATATTCTCTTTTTGGACAAACACTACCTCCCCCACTTCTCTCTCGCTCTCTCCTTGGTGCGAGAGTAGCGAACACCCTATGAGTCACATCCTGTTGACTTCACTCAGAAACTTTCCACATAAGTCCAGTGCAGGCTAAACTCACCCTATTCAAATCTAGCAGAGCTCTTACATTCATTTTATTGCTTTGGTTACATTGATCACATTTTGTTATTCAGTTTAAACACAACTTCATTTCAATCTGATTTATCATTTGCATAATCACATATGAATTTGATCTTTGACGAAGGCCCAAAAGCTCATCCTTTATGTTGTATTCAGACAGATGCAACTGTTTCATTTAATTATATTAGCTTTTTTACAGATCCATGATTTACCTACAGCACTCATCCCTCCTTTTGAACACTATAATTACACTTTACATGTTCCTCAGTAAACTGAAAGTATTTCCTTCATATTTTAGGCTCACTCAGTCTGCACGTCAATCAAGGCTCTGCTACACAATATTCAACCACATCCTCAGCTTTACTCATCTCTGCTTCATGATCAGCCACCAGATGAAGATAATTTTTAATTATTTTTACCTTTCACCAGCTGTTCATGATGTAAATACAGTAAAGAGACTTTATCTTATATTCTTAAAATTACAGTGAAATTAAAAGACATTCATGTAAAATCTGATAAAGCTGATTATAAGATTTCTGCGGCTCAACTGTGATGATTTCATGTGTGATAATATTTAGGAACAAAAACTGAAAAAAAACCAACAAACTTTAGAGCTTTGAGCAGATTGTTTTGACCCATGTGTGCAATGCCTATATGTGTGTAACAGACTTGTTTACTGTCTATTCTGCCTCAGGTTTATTTTTATCTATACAAAGAGTTCATGGTTTCTGTCTGGGCCAGCAAAGAGGAAATGCAGCCTGTGGCTTCAGCCTAAAGTCTTCCGTCTAGCAGATGCATTGTTTCATGTTACCAGCAAACAGCAGAAAGTTAATTTAATTTAATTTAATTAATTTAATTCTAGTTTATTTTACTCCACAAAAAAAAACTCAAACTACAGCAAACAATCTGCATTTGGATTGTTCCTGTTTCTCTACAGCTCTATGCTCCCATAGATTTAGGGTTTGGATTTATATTCAACAGCATTGCAGCGATATGCAAACTGAGCCTGGTAGATATGGAAAAAAAAAAAAAAAAACGTGTGTGTGTGTCACACAGATTGTTGCTTGGTTACAAGCAGAAACTGAGAGACGCTGCATGCTCACAAGAAAAGGACTTGATCACAAGGAGCCCACACCCTAAAACA
The DNA here is from genome assembly GCF_007364275.1 of Archocentrus centrarchus. Classification (NCBI taxonomy): domain Eukaryota; kingdom Metazoa; phylum Chordata; class Actinopteri; order Cichliformes; family Cichlidae; genus Archocentrus; species Archocentrus centrarchus. The sequence goes on from NW_022060169.1 coordinate 6,631, forward strand.
TACAGTGCAGAGTATGTTTTATAGTCCTTTTACACTCTCATGAGGGGCACAACTGACTAAATTAAGGTCTGTGAGTAAGGTTTGAAATGACATTATAAACATATCCATAAGTATTTACTGGTGTCATAAATCAAATGAGCACTGGCAGAGGAGTCACCCTCTGCTGATGAAAAATGATGCAGCTTTGAATGAAACAATAATTTCAAATCTATTTGTGTTCTGTATATTCTGTAAGTCCTCTTAACGTGCTGTCAGACTACTGTGAACATTTTTATGTGGATAACTGAAAAATAACCACATAGCTACATCTCTTCTGTACCATCCCTGTATGATTCCTTCAAAAACAACAAAATAAAAACAAAAAAGATCTCATTTTCTTTTTCTGTTTTTATCTTCAGCTTGCAGAAGTAAGATGAGGAGGAACCATTTAATCTAAATGCTGACTAGCCCTGATATCTGAGAGCAGAGGGAGCTCAGCTTGCTGTTCTGATGTTACTGCAGACACAAAACTTTACTGATAATCCATTTCCTCATGGAAGCCAGTCATTTTTATTAAAAGTACTGTGTTATATGAATTGTACTTTAATTGCTATACTCACCATTAATGAGAGCTGCATGATTATGGTTAAAAAAAAAACTTAAAAATTGATTATCACCAATTATTTTGGTTTATATTGAGAACATGGGGCAGCACGGTAGCATGGTGGTTTGCATGTTCTCCACATGTCTGTGTGGGTTTTCTCCAGGTACTCTAGTTTCCTCCCACAGTCCAAAGACATGCAGTTACTGGGGTTAGGTTAACTGGTCACTCTGAATTGCCCACAGGTGTGAATGGTTGTCGGTCTCTCTGTGTTGGCCCTGTGACAGGCTGGCGACCTGTACAGGGTGTACCCTGCCTATTGCCCTGTGACAGCTGGGATAATGCTGTCACAGGGCAATATGCTGGGATAAGTGGAAGAGAATGGATGGATGGAGTGAGGACATGATTATTGATTCAATTTAGTAACAAAATTCTTTAATTGGATTATTATTATTTTTGGAGCATGTAGTCCCACATTCCTGCTGATGTGCAAATGTTTGCATAAAAATGCAAACAAAATTTAGAAAATATCAGCACGCTGTTTAAAATGTCAATAAAAACAGAGTGCAATGATTTGTAAATGTCATAGACCCAAATCTTATTCACAACAGAACACAGAAAACATCAAATATTTAAACTTAGAAGATGTTCCAATAAAAAAAAGAATATTAGGCTGTAAATCTTGTTTGTTTATTTAAGTATGTATTTATTTATTTTAGTTGAGAAAAGGATGGAAGATAAAACATTTGAAAATTAAATGCAAGACATGTAAAGTATGTTACATATTTGAAGAAATCATATGGATGAGTTACATAAAATTGATTGACAACATGTAGTTTTTAACAAAGTCATAATTAAGTGTCTCAGTTTTTGCTTCTCATCATCTAATTTGTTTTCATTTCATTTTTTTACATTTAATCAGATGTTCAGGTTGTCCTCAGAGTAAACATGTCAACACTACTGTCCTTTGATTTGCTATCAGACAATAACTGAGACAATAAATGTAAATATAAATTTAAATGTTGTCTTCAGTTTGTGAAATGTGCAGGTCTTTTTTTTTATTTCAACCACACAAATAGTAATTTCCTGTGTTTGCTGTGACCAAACTGTAAAACAGGAACTCCACCACAGCACGAGCACATTTACAGATCAATGCTAAGATTAAAGGAGCCTTTTCATGATGGTTCTGCATGATAATATTTGTGCTAACAGTCACATAAAATACAAGCCTACGTGTTTTTATGCAGCCTGATGGAAGCATCTTAACACACTTCCTCTTATAAACAATGAAAATGAAAAACAAATGCATTCAAAAGACTCCAAAGTAGAAACTCAGTCTAATGAATGTTATGAGCTTTTATTATAATACCTAATGGCTCCATCTAACTGCATGTCTGCATTATGACTCTGATGGAAAAGAATGAAACATTTCAGAAATCAGGATCAGAATCTTTATTGTCATTGTACACAGAAGTTGCACAACGAAATTTAAAATGCATTCCTTTCTAGGTGCCTCAGACAATAAATAATAAAATAATAAAAATATGAGTGATAAAAATGATTACTAAAATACAGTGCACAATAGTAAATTAAGACGAATCTAGCCCCAATACACACACCAACGCACGCACACAGTCAGCACTACCACCCCACATCACTGTCCAAACCACACAGAGTTCAGTTCAATGATAGCCCTGGCATAAAAGCTGTTCCTCAGTCTGTTTGTTCTGGCCTTCATTGTCCTGAAACGTCTGCCTGATGGCAGTAGCTGAAACAAGTAGTGTCCAGGGTGTGAGGGGTCCTGGAGGATGTTCTGTGCCCTCCTCTGGCAGCGGGCATTGAACAGTTCCTGGAGGGAGGGCAGGGGACAGCCTATGATCTTTTGAGCCGTGTTGATGATTCGCTGATGGAAAGATGGAAAAAGAAGAGGAAGATCTGTGATCAGCTAACAATACATCTGCAGTGCTAATCAGGTGGTACAGAACGAACCAGACCATCACTAATGAACCATCACAGTGAAAGAGACAAAAAAAGGGTGTTTCTTGGACAGGTCACACAAAGAACAAATAAACCTGTAACACTGAGCTTTACTGAAGAAGATGAAAAGAACGTTGAGCACACTTTGATCAGATGAGACCAAAATTAATTTGTTCAGCTGGGGTCCAGAACAGGACCATAAGTGGAGGTACAAGGAGCTGAGTGTTGGGGAGATGACATTTATAGATGGCACCATGAATGCCTGTGGATATACCAGAACTCCCAAAGCCTGCCGAAGAGGAATATTGCAGCATGATAATGATTCACAGGACACTTCAAAAATCACACTAGAGTTTCTAAAGAAGAAAACTGAAAACTGTGACCTGCAAACACCTTTGTATATTATAGAGAACGGTAACAACATTTATGCTTGCAATAAACAGGAAAGGTAAAAACATCACCCAGCTGCTGCGGTCAGAGCCACAGGAGCTGTTTGAGGTGGGCGTGAAAGGAAAAGAAGAAGAGAGAGAATACAGACAGAAGAAGAAGAAATGCAGCTCGTCTTTGTTCGCCTTTTATTATTTATGTAAAGTAGAACACTTTGAGATCAGAGAGCAGCAGGGTGGATGTGAGGATGGGGCACTCTTTGCTCTGCATGACGGGGTTATTGAGTAAGTAGATTCCTGCCATGGTTTGAATGGCACTGATTCATGAACATGTTTCTCCTTTGTGAGACTTTCAGAGCATCACCTGTTTGACCTTCATCTGAGCGTCTTTGTAATTTTTATGATTAATAAAGGAAAATGTTGGCTTGTGTTGGACACACACACACACACACACACACACACACACACACACACACACACACACACACACACACATATATATATGATAAATACAATGAGATAGATTATATATATATTTATATATATATATATATATATATATATATATGTATATATGTTTAGATCTGTTTCTGTGTGGAAAATAAATGCTGAGTCTGAGCTTTAAAAGTGTTTCAGATTTTGTTTTAATTACACTCACTGACTTTGTTTTTCTCTCTGCTGATGTGCTTGTTCAACTCAAAGTCAGCATCTTCATGAAAGCAAAGCAGACTTAAGCCAACTCCCAAAAAAATGAGTCATTTATAGAAAAGAAATAAAAACAATATTTAATATGAGAGCATTTTATGAAGGCCTACAACTTTAAGTTGTTTACATGGTATTAAGACTCTGTGTACTCTGTGAGTGGAGTGATACCATCACACTGACTGTATCGTGTAAGTTGGAGACTTTTCATCCCAATTATCTAAATAAGGCCACTTATTACAATTTTGTAGTTTTTCTTTTTGTTGTTGCTTGGTAAACTATTTTGTTTTAATTCTGGCAACAACTTAACCTTAAGAAGAGCTTTTTATTCACAGTGAAGAGAGCAAAACAAGTCAGAGCAACTTCTCTGCTGTGCAGCAAAAAATCTGTGATGGACAAAGTTAAAAATGATGTGTGCACGTAGGGCAGGTGTAAATATGATGCAGTCCTCCATCCAAGTGACAATCTAATCACCTTTTTCCTTTCAACTCAACAGCAGCAGGTAAACCCAGAGCCACACTGACAGCACAAAGCTCAATCATACCAGCAGGGGGCAGCGTGACACTGAGCTGCTCTGTGGAGGGCTCTGCTGGCTGGAAGTTTGACTGGTTCAGACATGATTCAGTCTCTTCTGAAGCTCAGCTCATGAGAGGAAATGAAGCAAACAGAGATATTAGAGTCTCACAAGGAGGTCTGTACCACTGCAGAGGAGGGAGAGGAGATCCAGCTTTCTGCTCTGAGGACAGCAATGAAGTCACTGTGGAGGAAACTCGTGAGTTTCATTCTTATATTTCTGATGATCATTATGTGATCTGTGCTAACTGCTAAGCTGAGGAAGATTTTAAACTTTGAATTTTTAAAATTAAAATTAAACAGGAATGTTGGGAGAGACATACAGATGCAGGAAAGGGCCACAGGTCAGACACAAACCTGGGCCGCAGGCACCACTGGCATGTGGCATGCATGGTCCCCTGCTCATCCGCTGAGCCAACCTGGCAACCCCCCAGTAAAGGTTTTAATGGTGATTACAGGAACAAGCACTGCTGTTTTGGACACTAGATCACTCCACCTGAGCTCACATCTTTGCTCTTTTGTGTGTAAACAGACTCCACGTTAAACTATAACAGCATTTTCACTACTGCTGTTGTGTTATCGGTTGTTTAGTTGGGAAAACTGGAGGCTGCATGGGCTTAATGTTGTAATACTCTTTATTCATGCGCATGTCCCTGAATACATTATTGCAGCTCATTTTTTAGTCACTAATGTGTGTAAAAGACTCATGTTTACATGGTGAGCTCTACAGAGTTGTGCATTAAACTATTATAATTGAGTTACTCGATAAATTGTTGCAGCCTTAGATAGCTCTATGAAAGCTTACAATTGTGATCAAAAGGTTTCATCACTCCTCATGGGCATGAATGCCATGGTAGTTTGGCGGCTTTAACAATTTCTTTGAACTGGCCAAGGCCCATTAACTTCTCATTAGTGATCATGATTGACTCCAACTGGTAGTTCCACTTTGCCAAGCTTTGGAAGAAAACCCAAATTGAGAGGAAATTTGTTTAGGATGTAGGAACAACCCAAGAACCACCAATGCTCATCTGCTGGAACACCAGCATCACTGCCCTCAGTGAAGTGAGTTTTACATCACCATGGACTGGGAGGGTGCTGATCAAGAAAGAAGCTCCTGCTTCAAAATCAACACCTTCAAGCTTGACTGACATTAGTAGCGGCTCACATGGACGAGCCAAATGCTTTCTAAAGATGGTCAGATCTTATGTTCAGATGAGAAAGATTGAGCTATTTGGCCACAATGACAAGAGTCTATCCAGAATTGTGCCTGAAGCTTCTTGCTGGCTACCAAAGTGTCTGGTTGAGGGTGCAACTCACTAAGGGGCATTTAACCAAATTTTAGTGGCTGTGTATGTATTTGGGGCTGTATGTATAATTTTGATCCAGTGTGGATGCTGCAGGGTTCTTTCTTAAACTTCTCCCAACAGGTGAAGCAAAGAATGAAGGCACAGACGATGTTCTTAGCATGTCATTTATTTTGTCACCTCTCAGTGTAAAACAAGGAGTATTTACAAATAAATAAATAAATAAATAAAAATTGACAAAAACTAAAAGTGGGGAAAAACACTATATATACTCTATATAGAAGGTCAAAGTTACTGAACTGAGTTCCTTCATAACTCAGCAGCCTTTTAGTGGCCATACACAAATTACCCTTGCTGTAACAGCCTCCCTTTAAACCAGTTGCTCCTCCCACTAGGTATGATGCTTACCCTCAGAAATACACGTTATTGCCAAAAGTACTCACTCACCCATCCAGCTCATTAAATCCAGGTGTTCCAGTCACTTCCATGGTCACAGGTGTATAAAACCAGCACCTAGGCATGCAGACTGCGTCTACAAACATTTGTGAAAGAATGGGTCGCTCTCAGGAGCTCAGTGAATTCTAGCGTGGCAGTGTGGTAGGATGCAATACATTCAGTCATGAAATTTCCTCACTACTAAATATTTTACAGTCAGCTGTTAGTGGTATTATAACAAAGTGGAAGCAATTGGGAACAATGGCAACTCATGATTCATGATTCACATTCAGGAAGATTTGACTCATTAACTTTGGTGATTCAGGAACCGACCAGCTCTAGAAAATATTTCTTTTAACACGTTTGCCTGGTAAAACATTACATTCATTACAGACCCATAAAGCTGCTCTGCATTCTTGGAGTTACATGTGAAACAATTATTATTACTGAGCTGTGACTATTAACAGTAACTCAGCAAAGCTTCTCTGCTATAGCTGTAAGAGAGCCATCATCAACCAGTGAAGGCTGAGATTAGATCTGATTATAAATGGTTATACTGGGGACAGGTACTGTTCCTAGTAGTAATCAATCACTAGTTAATAGTTACCAAAACTGTTTGCAAAAAAATCTTTTTTTATTTCATAAAATTGTTTTGCAACACCAGGTTAAAATATAATAGAATCAATAAAAGTCTTCTAATAGAAACAACAACCAATGAAAAGAGCAGCGAGAAAATAATGAGAGTGAACAATTAATTACTTTCCAACAGAACCTGTCCTCACTGTGTCTCCATCATGGCTGAGTCCTGGAGCCTCAGTAACTCTGAACTGTGAGGTTGAACATCCGTCTGCAGGATGGAGCTTCTACTGGTATAAAGCTGTTCCTGATCTATCAGAGAAATCCTACAGTTATGAGCTGCTACCTGATGGCAGTGGGACTGCACAGGACTCCTACATCATTGATGGACAGACACACACAGCAGGATATGTGTGTAGAGCAGGGTTATAATAGTTTTGGATTTTACATTATCGTTTAGTTTTAGTTAGTTTTTACTTTTTTTCTCTAATTCAGTTAGTTTCAGTATTAGTTTTAGTATTTTCATACCTAATCAGGTGCAAGATTCAAGGCGCAAAAGTGACTATTGTGTAATGCAAACTTGACAAAAGATACCGTTTAAAGAAATATATTCAACAACCAAGACATGCTAAATGTGTGTAATATTAAGGACACACATGAACATCAACAGGGAGAAACAAAGAAAAACATGAATTCCCAAACTCAATAAATTCTACAATAAACTCCACAATAAAGTTCAGCATCAGTGCAGTAGATTAACAACAGCTACATGTGGAAGTTGCCGACCTCATGTCCGCATTTATGCTTGTGTAGCTGGATTGTGTGTGTTAATTACCTTGTGGTCGTGTGCAGGTGTTTTATATGCGGCGCAGGCTGAGACTTCTTTTTTGGTCCTCACTCTTTGTGCTCAGTTTTTTTGGCTGCAAACATATTTGTCCCTGTTTTTTTTTACTTTCTTCATTCCTTCACGTCCATTTCGATAATTTCAGCAGTCTCCTACCAGGAATTTGCTGACAGTTGTGAGTCCTTATATTGATGCTTTGATTATTATTCCTGATTGTTATTCTGTCACTGATAAAGTAGCCAGAAACGCACAAGGACGCAACAGTTTAGTCAGAACATTCTGGGCTGCATGGACCCGACAAGCAGTCCCGTTTCTCCAGAGGCGCAGGCCAGGTTACCTCGTAGGATCAGAGCGGTTTCTGTAGCCGTTGTGCTTCTCAGGTGGATTTTGATGTTGCTGGTTTTTCCTGACTGAGAAATGTTCCGCACATTTTTTATCATCCACAACAAGACTTTCGATTCTATCTGTGCTCTTGTACTCAAAGAACCTCCATACGGGACTCTTTCTCGGCAGACCGCAGCCATTACTTTACGGACCAGCGCGGTGAGCACGCACATGCGCACTCACACAGTTGTCCGATGGCGCTCCCAGCTTAAACTCGGAGAGCGGAAAAAATGATTTCATATCAATCCACAAGACTTAAAAAAAAAAAAAAAAAAAAAAAAAGTAAATGAAAGTCAGTTTATCGATAACTTCAGTTCGTTTTAGTTAGTTTTGTAAACTCACAATTCAGTTTTAATTAGTTATTGTTTTTTCCTTTTAATTATAGTTTTTATTTATTTCAGTTAACGACAATGTTTTTTCAATTTCAGTTTTCGTTATTTCATTCGTTTTCATTAACTATAATAACCCTGCTGTAGAGCTGGAAGAGGAGACCCAGAGTATCACACTGATCACAGTGAACCAAAGTTTGTCTGCTCTGCAGCTCAGTTTGTTTCTCTCTGTCCTTTCAAAAAGCTGACAAAGGTAAAAAGATAATGGATTCTCATTTAACAAATAACAGATCATAAAATTGTTTATTTAGAATGTACAAAAAATTTTAAACAATACAAAAAATAATGTTGGGCACCACGGTGGCGCGGTGGTTAGCACTGCTGCCTCACAGTTAGAATACCATCTGGAAGGGTTTGATTCCACCTTGGCCCAGGCCTCTCCCTCTCTCTGTGTGGAGTTTGCATGTTCTCCCTGTGCTTGTGTGGGTTTCCTCCCACATTCCAAAGACATGCACTTACTGGGGTTAGGTTAACTGGCTACTCTAAATTACCCATAGGTGTGAATGTGAGTGTGAAAGGTTGTCTGTCTCTCTGTGTTAGCCCTGTGACAGGCTGGCGACCTGTTCAGGGTGTACCCTGCCTCTCGCCCTATGACAGCTGGGATAGGCTCCAGCCCCCCTGTGACCCTGAACAGGATAAGTGAATGGATGGACAAAATAATGTTATTTGGTTTTCAAGCAAGTTTTGCAGTTTGTTGAAATATTAGCTCTGATCTTCAGGAAGCAAATGAACATTTTCACTGTGATATTTTAATCCTAACATCTCTGAGCTTTGTCTCCTCCCTGCATGTTTCCAGATGTTCATTCAGCAGCGTCTCTCACAGTGAGTCCTGACAGAGTGCAACACTTCACCTCTGACTCTGTCTCACTGACCTGTGAGGGAAACTTCACTGAGTGGAGAGTGAAGAAGTTCACTGAGGACGGCCGACTGACCTCTGACTGTAGGACAATGACTGGATCCACATGTAACATCAACACATCACAGTCAGATACTGCAGTGTACTGGTGTGAGTCTGGATCAGGGTTATAATAGTTTTGGATTTACATTATAGTTTAGTTTTAGTTAGTTTTACTTTTTTTTTCTCTAATTCAGTTAGTTTTAATTAGTTTTCAGAGAGGTTTTGCTCGTTTTATTAGTTTTTATTTTTGGTTCCATGCTTAGTTTTAGTTAGTTTCAGTATTAGTTTTAGTATTTTCATACCTGATCAGGTGCAAGATTCAAGGCGCAAAAGTGACTATTGTGTAATGAAAACTTGACAAAAGATACAGTTTAAAGAAATATAGTCAACCAACTGTTCACAAGACAGGCTAAATGTGTGTAATATTAAGGACACACATGAACATCAACAGGGAGAAACAAAGAAAAACATGAACTCCCAAACTCAATAAATTCTACAATAAACTCCACAATATACTTCAGCATCAGTGCAGCAGATTACTAACGCCTACATGTGGTGTTAAACAAAAACAAACTCTTTGAAGGAGTCAAAAGTCAAATCCATCTGCATCCTGATGTTCTCACCACCTGAAGCTGCTTCTGTTTTGGAGCTAGCTTGGTTAGATGCTGCTAATTAAACCTGCAGGGTCTTTGTATATAACCTACGGAAGTGTCCGACCTCATGTCCGCATTTATGCTTGTGTAGCTGGATTGTGTGTGTTAATTACCTTGTGGTCGTGTGCAGGTGTTTGTACTCAAAGAACCTCCATACGGGACTCTGCCGCTTTCTCTGCAGACCGCAGCCATTACTTTGCGGACCAGCGCGGTGAGCGCACGCACATGCGCACTCACACAGTTGTCCTGTGGCGCTCCCAGCTTAAACTCGGAGAGCGGAAACAATGATTTCATATCAATCCACAAGGCTTAAAAAACCCCCCCAAAAAAACAAGTAAATGAAAGTCAGTTTATCGATAATTTCAGTTAGTTTTAGTTAGTTTTGTAAACTCACAATTCAGTTTTAATTAGTTATCGTTTTTTCCTTTTAATTATAGTTTTTATTTATTTCAGTTAACGACAATGTTTTTTCAATTTCAGTTTTCGTTATTTCGTTCGTTTTCGTTAACTATAATAACCCTGGTCTGGATCAGGAGAGTTCAGCAGTGCAGTCAACATCACTGTACAGGGTATGTTATTATACATTTTCTTCTTACATTTTAGTGATTTAGACATCACATGAGCATTAGTCCCAGCTTTGCTGTATGTAAAGTAAATCTATGATGCTACACAGAAAAAAAATGTGAATTTCTGACAATTTTAGGCATCTCACTAAAGCACCATTTTACCTGCACTGTGCACAGTGAAGTAATTTAAATAACAAGAGTGTCTGCTGCTTAAGCCTTTAGGTTTCTGCATGTTCGTTTATCAACCAGGAATGACACAAAACAATGGAATAAGGAGTCCAATTATTAAATTTAATAAAAACCATTTCAAAGAGTTTACAGATTAATCTGGGTCAGACTGCATGCCATACCCATGTGAGATGGCATGAAGTACTGGCACATAGTAATTCAGCTTACAGTGTCATATAGTCACAGCTTATCAGTCTTGGTTACATCATTATACAAAACAGAATGTGGAAAACAGAGAATTTCAACAACAGGGTGACCTCAAAGTCTCCATTTCTATCATTGTGTAGTCTCCATCAGTGTGGCTCATTGTACAGTCAGAACACAAAGTTCATGATAACATGGAACACTATAAGCGTCTGTATTTTTAATCAGTTATGTTTTTTTTTCCAGACAAATTTGTCAGGGAAGTAAATGTACATAAGATATATATGTGGCATATACCATGAATACCCCTTCAGCAGCTCCATGAACTACTCTGCCCCACCTCTCCTCCTGCAGCTGTGCTCAAACCACACCTCACTGCTACAGCAGCCACATATAAAAATGAATATAATAATCTAATTTAATCAGCTGCTTGTTGAACATGTGAAGAGCTTCATTATCAAGAATGAAAACATGGCACCAAAAAAACCCAGATTTTTCCTTACTGTGATGAAGGTTTGGTTTAGGGAAGCTTTTTGTGATCTGAACTTAACCTCTTCCATCCTGGAGCTCCTTGTACTGGTCTGTTATTAAAAAGCATGCGAGGCCAAGTTTTGCAGCAACTTAAACTTAATTTTTAGGCAATTATACTTTCAATGAGCCCCTCAGATCCTGAGCCCAGACATCATTTCTTAAACCTCAAATAAAAAATATTGATATTAAGTTTGGCTCACAGATCAAATCAGGCTTCCTTCAATTAAGACTTTTAACTAAAGTTAAACCAGGTCTTTCTATCACAGAAAGTCATTCATGCTTTTATTACATCCAGACTGCTGCAGTTCATTATATGTTGGACTGACCATAACAGTAATATCACAGTTGCAGATGGATCCAAATGCTGCTGCTGGCCTCCTGACAGGTACCTGGGAGCTTGATCATGTTTTTCATTCTGTGAATGACAGGAAGTGCTTGCATGGGTTTGCTCCAGGTTATCAATCAGATCTTCTATAATCCTGTCCTGTGCTGCTCACTTAGCTCCATTGATCAGCAGCTTCTAGTTATTCCTAATTGCTGATTGGCTCGTAGGTGACCACTCATTCTGAGTCACAGCTCTGAAACTCTGGATTAGGTCATCGTCCTCCTTTTCTTCAGATCCCAGTGGAAAACAAGCTTCTTCTCATCAACTTTTCAGCTTCAGATTACTTTCTGTTTATTGTGTCAGTGTATCTCATTTATTATCATTATTTTACTTTTTATTATAATTTACTATTTTCATATTTCTTTATTACTGTATTATTTATTAAATCATTACTTTTTATTGTTAAATCATTTGTATTGTTTCTTTGATCATTTTACTTTGGTTTATTCTGCTTAAATGTGTTAAATAAATAAATTGATTTATTTATCAGGAAAGAAAAAGTAATTTTTTCATAGAGATCTGGTCAAGGGGGCAGCAGAAGTTACAACACATATAAAATCACGGTTCTATAAAGATATTTGAAGAGGACAAAAAGGAGCAGGTTGATTATAATGTAGCTACAGTAACACAGCCATAAAGATGCTTGCAAAATGGGGCATTTCTTTATTTTATTCATAAGGCCTTCATAAATTCTCTTGACTACATTCTAATTACCAATTTAAGCAGAGATATTATACATCAAAAACACAAAAACATCACTTTTTGGTACAACACCAGCAGCTGGATAAGATCAAGTTTCCAGAGATGAACATTTGCATAGAAAATGTTCATCTTTTTTGGCTCCACATGTTTGTGAATGCAGATTTTCTCTGTTCTGAACTTAAACAAGAACTGCTTGAGATCCAGACTGAATGACTCCACCTACGTGACATTTTACACACATCTCCCACTGCTCTGGAGTCAGACCTGCGCTGTGTACCTGTGTGTGCTTCACAGTAGTGTCAGTATCTTACCTGTTGCTCTGTTATCAAAATTATACAGCAATATTTTACAGTTTCTGTATGTTTTAATTTTCAGTTGGAAATTCAGAGCTTTATGCTCTACATTTGGTTACTTCATGTTTGTTTGCTGAATGGAAATGAAAGTATTAAATAACACTATTTATAAGCATCTTTGATTCTTTAAAATAACGTCATCAGGGACTGTTGGCCCTCGGGCACTTTCACATTGTCAAATCCTCCATGAGACAAGTTTGTACACTCCTGCTGTCGATCATAATTTTAATGCATTTTAATGTGCTGTAGATCTGTTTTTATTTTTTTAACTTTTTCTTTGATTTTGCAAATAAGCACTTTGTATCTTTGTTAAGAAAAGTGTTCTATAAATAAAGTGTGTTGTTGTTGTGTGTCAGAGTGAGTACATTCACAGCTGTTCAGTGTTGTGCATGAATCCACTGAAAGAGAGCGTTCATTTAAAGGCACTCATTGTTAAACAGCTCACAATGTTCTAAAATGAACTAAAATTATCAACATGATGGGAAGTAACAGCTGCTCTGACGTTATGCTCATCAAGCCTTTTTACTGTGTTTTCTCAGTTTTCTCAGGGAGGTCCGGCCTGTACTTTCATGTAATACAGATTTAATTTGTCACCAGTGTTGCCAGATCTTGCAATAGAAACAAGCCCAAAAAAAGCCCAACTGGCAACCCACCACATCGTGTAAAACTGAGGCCGCTTTTAAACAGTATAGCTCTATAGCAGTATAGCTCATTTTATTGTTTTGTCTGTGTGTTTTGGAGCAGTGAAAGCCATGTTTCTTAGCCTCATAGAAGAGAAGGGTGCACAGTTTTTGTGTGTGTGTGCTTCTCAGTATTAGCATGTTGAATTAAATCAGCATGGTGAGCACATAATTCACACTTGCAAAATCTGCAGAGTGCCTTTCATACGTCTCCCATCAGGACTGCAGCTACTTTCTGAGGTTTTTGCGGACACATATACCTCTTGTGAGGCGCTCCTATGCATTGCATAATGCATATCCACTTTTCACGCCAGACTCCCATCCGAGCTCAGATCCATTCTTTAGTTCGCTCTTTTTCTCCCACTCTTTATTAGATTTTTTCTATATTTTCCCCACTTACAGGAACTCATTATGCTGCCTCCTCACTCTGGGATGTTATGAGTGTTTGGTTGGTTGTGCACCCGGTCAACTTGGGCGGGAGGGATAAACAGGAAACGGGGGCTTGGAAGAGACAAACTACCACCCCATAATTGCTTTAGTATGGAGTTCAAGGAGTTTCACTCGGAAAGAAAGTCAATCCCAAATAAGCAACTTCACGTTCAAAAACAAAAAAACAAGCCCAAAAAACGTTTGTTTTTTGAAGTAAAAATCCTACTTCATCAATACTTCATCAATACTTCATCAAGCTGCTGGTTTACTTCTTTCTGATGTTCCTGTTAGCCAGGAACGTCACATCTGTCACAGCTGCTGTCTTGTGCTCCTTGTCAGTCACCACTGTGTGTGGCTGGTTAGTCAGCAGCTGCTTGTCAGTCTGGAGCTTGAAATCCAACAGGATCTTAACCCTCTTTTTCTCAGCCACTGTGGCAGGTGTGTCCCACTGCAGTGCTGGCAGCATGTGATCAAACATGAACATGGTCAGATCTGCCAGCTGCAGATTTTTAAAGCAAGAATAAACTCTAATAGTAGAACAATCCATGTGATCAGGCCTTGTGATTGATCACCTGTTACTGATGTCTCTTAAAAGACAAACTGATGGAAAATATTTTGTCACAAAGCAGTGAAGCTGTTTCTGAGGCTCTGTGTCTGCTCTCCTCCATTCATGGTGGCTCACTCTTTCTGACATTAGAATCAGCAGTGCTCTTCATTCTTACATTGTGGTTTCCCTCACACCAAAACACTTTCACAAACTAGTAGAATCACTGCAAAGGGGAACTTCACATGTTCTGGGGCTTCATTGTGTCTCGACATGTTCAGATCATCTTGGTCTTAACTTGGATTTGTCACATCTTTAAATTTAGAGTCTGATAATTACAACTCCTAGAGGTAACACAAAAGGATACTTTATGATCCACAGAGTACACAAAACAATACACTAAGCATGTGAGATCCTCAACATGCAGGATTGTTGGAATTCACTGTGTCTGACTGTGTTTGTCTCCACTGCAAAAACTGACAGTCTATCTAAGTCTAATAATCTTACATTGAGCCAAAAAGTATTTTTGATCTTGTTTTGAGAGTGATATACTAAGCAGGAGCTGAATGTGTAAGATTATAAAACTTGTTTTTAGAATATATTACTTTTATTTCTTACTTAGTTACTAAATCCTTAAACTAGTTACTTTACATGCATTTTAGGCTAAATTATATCACTGAGACACTGTTTGAGGTCACATTGTATATTTCACAACCATTTTTAGATGCGAAAGCTTATTTTAAGGCCTCTCAGTAATAAGTCGCTTAGGCTTTTGTTGGCCCATCATTAACACATTTATTTACAATATTTACAAAGCTGCAGTGTAACATTTTATGTAGTACGAATCCACAGCCACAACATAGGCAATAAATCACAGCACATCTTCCCCTGTTTCATTTCAACTTTTAAGTGCAATGACATCATCAAGGTTATATTTTGTCAGAACATACATACTGCATTTGAAACTGACTGGATAATATGATGTAGGATCAACTAGCTTTTCAGCATCTATAAACTCTGTTGCTTGGGCGAGATTAGGAACTACAATTTTATATGCTAAAAAATCTGTATTAAAGCCCACAGTCTCATAAAGCTGGTATTCAAAACAGTATAATGAACTGTCTACCACAAAAATGTTTTTAATAAGTCCAAAAACAGGAACTGTGTCACTCACACTGGTGATTATTAGAGACTTTTCACTTATGTACTTGTTCCCATTGAGAATAAGCCATTTTACTTTGACTCCATGTTGTATGCCACCTATCCCCAAAAATCTCTTATCTTTGCTGCAATATACTCAGGATTTTTCACTTCAGAGACAGGACCCAATTCCTTCTCATGTACAAATATTGGATGCTCAGTGCCCAATTCATTTTGACAGCATTCAGAAAGCTGATTATGGTTCACAAGTGACTTACAGACATTTCTGAAGTTCAATTTAGATGCCCATTGTTTAAAAAAACAGTGCTTTGATTCGAATCTCATACACATGTGCCTTATCACAGGCCCCAGATGAAGAATCTGAGCAGGGAGATGCAACAGGTAATGTTGCTTAGGTATTATATTATTCTCAGGAAAAAGTTTCTTAAACTGTTTCAAATGCTGTTCAATCATATTCTTCAGTCTGAACACACTTTGTACAGATAAAATAGGGGCAAAGAGTATCTGAACAATCTTAATTAAGTCCAAAACAAACTGAACATATTCATTTTTCTCTATACTGTTGAGCAGAAAAGGCATGATCTTCAACAGTATCAGCATTTGCCCCGAGGACTGTTTCAGTTTATTGTGATTAGATGCCAAGGTAGTGACACTGATAGGGCAGGGTTTGTCACGTATGTCTACTGGTGACAAAGGAAAACTCTGCATGGCAGAATTGAACACATCCAACTCCATCTGTCCAGAGAGAACAAGGTGTTTTAGCACACACTTAATTTCCATGGGTGCAACACCCTCAAGAATGATGTGCATTATATCCTGTGGTGTTTGTTGAATGAGGTCAAAGGCTGGGAAATCAATCAGCTTGCTTCTTCTGTTTATACCATAGGTGGTTTTGAGAGATGATTTCAAGAAGTCTGTGCAAGCCTTTTCTATTTCACAGCACTGCTTAATATGTTTTTTCATTGTCCTTTTAGTAAAACTTAGTTCATTAAAATTAATTTGCATTTCATCAAAGGTACATTCACAATGCCTACACTTACTATATGCAAAACCAACTCCTTCCTTGAAACCAGCAAGCTCATGTTGGGCAAGTGTGTCACCACAGACCGAAACTACAGCACCAAATAAATCCATGCTACCACGCTGTGTTTGGATTTTGACACCATTATAGAGCAACTTTAAGTCTTCATTAATCCTTTGTAATACAAAATCAACACCACATTTGTCAATATCATCAGCTTTTGCTATAGCAAGGAGTCTGATTGCAGCAAGCTTTGACCTAAACTTGGGGTCTATGTTTCCTAAAGTATAATAAAACATGAATAATTTATTTACTGAAGCATGTGACCCAAGAGGATTGCATATCTCTATTTCATCAGCATACAAAATTATCTGTAAAGCAGAAGGTTCTTTTGAAAACAGTGGATGGGATTTATAAATGCTCCCATCAATAATGTCATACAAAAACCCATCTTTGTGGCAACTCTGAGGTGCGGTGTTGATCATGGCAAAAATCCTGGAATTGGACAACAACTGTTCAAGGCTCCTAATAAGGGGTATATAGTAAAAACTTCTGTTTTTGATGGCAATTACTCTTGACTGTCCTTTGTTAACTCTGCAAACCTTTTGAGACATAACTACCTCCTCTGGTATGACTGGGTTAAAAAGCCTCTGGATTGTGCTGTCCTGAATGTATGTGGAAGCCATCATGGAGAAAGGATCTTGAAAATTTTCCAGTTCTGCCAATACTGCCTCTTGTAGCTGCTCCATATTGTCTGAATGTCTTTGAAAGAGCGACTTCATGGTGTCCTTCATGGTACTGAGAAGAGCAGTTTGATACTGCTGGACTCCAGAGACAATACTGTTGACACCCCTCTGAAACAAAAACAACAAAGAAATATGAGCTATATACAGTTTGTTCAATATGAGACTAGCATTACACTTCTTAAGAACATTCTGAATAGGATTTCATACCAAAATGATCTCTGTCCAGTTCTTGCTCAGAATTCAAAAGTCAGAATTACACTTCTCTGGTGTGCAGACTTTCTTTTTGCTCTTGTTCCTGCACCCTTTTGACCTCTTTTCACACGTGCGTGTTCTCATTACTTAAAAACAACACTGTTCCCACTAAATGCAAATCTAAGTATTAACACTGTAATGCTTTTTTATATGTTTATGTTAAATATGTATCCATCTGGTGCTGGCCCGGCCCGTCTGTCAAATTTCAAAAAGTCAATGTGGCCCCAGAGCCAAAAAGTTTGTGTGTATCCTTGTCACAAAATATGACACTGTTGTAGCTCTGACAGTGGAATTATAAAATGGTCCATAGAATTAGAATTGTAAGTTTACATGCTTTCAAGACCTTTTCCCAGTCTTATTCAAGCACTTTTCAAACTCTATCAAGGACCAATTTTCAAGTCTTTATAAGCAAATTATGACTGTGGTAAAACGCATACTTAAATGCAGACACACATACATATATTCAATATATATTTTATTTCCCTAACACTTAGGTTTGTGCAATACCTGGGATAGGTGACATCTTTCCCGGACACTGATGGTAAATGCAGCTGCACATCTGACGAGATTTTCACTTGCTGTAGCAGCTCCTTCCTGTAGATATGTTGTGTTAATATACATTAAAAAAATAATATAAACACCTGAATGTTAACTGTTAAACATTTTCATTAGCAAACATTGCATCTTACCTGATTATCAGTATTTGGAGTCTGGAAATCCTCAAGCTCCGGACTTGACATTTCATTTGGAATGACAGGTATGTTGACCTCACTGTCGGTCCTTTGCATTCCTTGTGTTTTAGTGGCACAGTCAGAAAAAACTGGTATATCAAAATGTTCACCTGCAGCATGTGATAAGTCAGATGATGCTGCTGTCATCCACTGGGTAGGAGGGTTCCCAGTCGCAAGATACAGAGCATGAGTGCGTCTGATATGGTAGTAAAAAGAGTTAAAGACTCTGTATTCCTCTGTACAACCATCTATTCCGCATATGACTCGGAAGTTTGGACTGCGGCTATGTGTTTTGTTAATATGGCTTAAGAGAGACTTCAATGTTAAGGCAACAAAAACAAAGCAAATCATACACCTCCAACAGGCCATGTTAAACCGCCAAAAAGAAAAAACAGGGCAGCTAGCTGAATGCAGACAGTCTATTCTTAGCCTAATGAAAATCTTCACTCACGGCAAAATCAAGTCATGCTAGCACTACAACACACGTTCGTAAACCTCTATTAGAAATTTAAATGTAGCAGAAGAAAGTAGACAAAACGTTCAGTCTAAGAAGCAAGAGCAGAAACAAATACCTTACTGCTTCACATCACTTTTGAGCTGTTGTTGGCGGGCTCATACAGGCGCTGCAGGTCATTACCAAATATGGAGGGGGGTCGGTTACATCAAAACTCTCATTAAATCTAGTTTAAACTCTAGTTATTGTGATTCAGTAAGGGACCACAACAGGAGTAATAATTAAAATGTAATTTATAGTTATAATATCCCCCTATTATGACTGTTATTACTTTACAAGTTTTAGAAACATTATTATGGTCTGCACCTACTCCCCCCTGACTGCCCTCATGTGGTCACGTCTGTCCTGTAACCGTTTGAAGGGGAGCGAAGAAGCAGGCTTGGACTGGATTCTGCTGAGGTAAGGAGAACTTTTACAGCATTTGATTTAAAAATTTTGTACTACTGGGAAAACAGCAGCCTGGTCCAGCAATCAGTTTACCCATGGATGGACTATCAGTTCTCATAATACGTCCACAAGTTTTTTGCCACTGTAGCCTAAAAGCCAGCTAGCTAAGCTTGCTTAGCTAATATTAGCTAACAGGTTTGGTCCTGCAATTTACGTTACAATGCGATTTTTTTTTTTGTTTACCATGACTAACCAATGGTGTTAAAAGTTTGAATATAATTTTCCACATAAAATATGTACATGTTTGATGTAATTAGCAGGACATGCAGACAGACTTGGTACTAATGAACGTAGGAACAGCAGATGCAGATCAGAGGCAGGTGTGCATGTCTTAGCTGAGGGACCTATGCAGGCTGTGGAGGAAAATGCTGAGAGTTTAGTTTCTGCACTAGTTGAGGCTCCTGTCAATCACTCTGGGTCCACTGTATACAGAAGGAAAATACATGTGTTGTATTTGAAAAGTCCATAAGGTGTTGTACTGTTTGAATGGTCTGACATACTTCTGAGCATGATTTTTTGAGCCTTGGCTTAATGTCGTGTTTTTTTTCATGCCCTCAGATAAAGGCGCAATTAAAAGGAAGACACACGGAAATCATGGATGGACTAGATGATGTTACAGTATCAGTTCTAAATGGTATGTCAAGTTTAAGTGTCTTTAATAAAATAAAGTTGTCCATGCTGACATTGGTTTCAAATTTGAATTTTAACTATTTATGTAATCTCAAAACACCCAAATGTCAAAATTTTATTCTATTTATATTTATTTGTAGCTGGGAGATAAAACAGTAAGAGGACAATTTGGATTTTATTTGCCCTGTCAAGTTGAATACCATTAAATTTATAAGGTCCAAGTTTTTCAACTCTAAAAGGTTTATTACTATTTGACCTCTCTTTACAGCTGCCAACATAGATGAGGTTTTAATCCACACCCTCAGTCGTGATGATTTAAGAGATCTTTTTCCTGGTCCAGAAAACTTTCTCAGGAGGAAACAGTTGTGGGCTCATCTTCACAAAGAGGCAAGTTTTTGCTGCCTTTGATCTAAAAACGTGTAGTGCAGTTTTGTTTGTAACACCTACAACATTTATGTTTTGAATTATTTTCTTAGGAGGACTATTCCACCTTACCAGACAAAGCTGGCCCTGGTGAAGCAGGAACTAGGTCTTCACCTAAAGGAACACCTCCATCTCCCCAGACATCCACTCCTTTGGTAAAGAAAACCCCAGAGAAGACTCTACAGCTTCCCAGTCCTCCTGAATATGTGATCTATACAGATGGTGAGCTGGAACTAGCTCGGAAACACTATTTTGAGATGGCCTGCACTGGTAGAGAGGGAGAAGCTGCCATGTCCAAAGAGCTGAGATGCAGGCTGGTGAGAAACACTGTCACCAGCATGATTTCAATCTTGAGAGCAAGTCGACAAGGAGAGGAGTTACGATACCCGTCCAAGTACGATGTTACTGCCATGGCTAAGAAACTAGTGGAGTATTATCCCATGCTACAGGATAACGACTTACCTGCCAAATATGTATGTGATTAAATTTTTTTCACATTTATTTCAGACTTCTGAAATTATATACGTGATATTACGTTTCTTTTTTTCTTTCAACATCTTATTCACCATAGACGAGCATGTACAGTTATCTTCAGAAGAGGATCCTGAATATTAAGTCCCCTCGAAAGAGGCAGGGTCCCACACCAGAGAGGGGCCGTTCAAAAAAAAGGCGCCACATTGAGTTCTCACCAAGTGACCAGGGAGAAGATGATGATGCAGATTCAAGTGGCGGATCAACGATTCTTTTGCCACCAGTGAGCAGTTCTGATGGCGACAGTTCAGGTAATTGACAAATTCTAATTATGGCAATAATGATGGACGTGAAGGCTGAATGACTTTGATAGATTGGGATGTCTTGATATATTACACTTTAAATTTAAACTTGATTAGGTTTTGATCTGTTGTGACAGGATGTGATTTTTCAATATTCATGTATTTGACTTTCTGTAGAATAACCATCATAAATATATAACACACAATGTTAGGCTTGCTGGCTAAAACACATAGTATCATTTAGATTGATATGTTGGATCCAGTTACTGATTCTGTATTTTCCCCTTTAGTCAACATGGATAGTCTAGCAACACAGGCCAGGCATTACAAGACTCTGCAGGACCTGTATAAGAAGCCAAAACCCAACCGAGATGCTGTTTGCCAAATTCTTGACCTTGAGTTTCAATCAAGAAGAGCCTTCATTGACAGCGATGTTCTGAAAGAAGAAGATAGGCCAACAAAGATTCTAGAGGCATATCCATGTTTCAAGGAGCTTCACAATGTAAGTGACTTACTTTTCATCGTGGCTTTCTTATAAAGCAAGCACTGGTGCAGGTTTTAACATTTACTTGCACTATAGGTGATGGATGAGCTACGGCGGATCCTGGATAAGAACAACAACAAATTCATAACTGAAGTAAAGGCAAGATGGGAGGACTTCTGCTCCATGGTTCAGTTTTATGGTCTTTGGAAGAAGGTGTTAAAGCCACCGATGAACCAAAATAGAGGTTAGTCATTGTGCTATCTTTAATACATCATGTAGCTGTTTTCAGAGACATAAATATGTATAGGATTGTGTATGATAGTGCTGATTAAATAAAACTGGAACAACAGTACTGTTCATGGTGACACCTAATTTTCTGTGGTATCAAGATTAAGTTGCCAATCAAATTTAGATCATTTAGGATTGAACTAAACATTGATTTATTTTGTTCCAGTGGAATGCAACATCGCCCTGTTTAGGGCACTCCCCACACTCTTCCCCTCACCAACTGCGCCACCCAAGAAGCTGGGACATGCCAGTGAGGCATTGCTTCATGTCCTTCAGGTCAGAGTTTGTTCATATTGTTATCAGTTAATATATAGATACTTTATTGATCCCGAAGGAAAGTAGGCAATGTATGTCTGCAAGGGCTTTCACTGTACATTTTGGCAATTTATTTGGTCCTTTTTAAGCATCTCTGCTCCTAAAAATAATAGAATTTACATTTGAAAATTGATACTGAAATTTCTGCAGCACTATGTTGGTCAGAGGACAGCGTGGCCTGCCAAAATACAAATACAGACCAATGTCTACAGGAAACACTAATAAATTGATTAAAAATAACTAATTAAACTAAAATTCATTAAAATCATAAAAATTCACAAAACAAACTGGAAGTAATAACAGATTTAAAACATTACAGGTGCAGTATCTCTGTCATTTCCCAAAGTATGTGGAGAATGACTACTAACAGTGACTAAGACACAAGTTAATCTTGTCATAATTATTTCATTGGCAGGCATATTTGACATTTTCTGTAGGGCATTTTTCAAACAAAAGAAACAAAATGATATGAAGATGAGCTGTACCACCTGTATTCTATGATTGTGATCATTCATATATATATATATACATATATACATAATAGTGTCTCAGTAGTTTGACTGCTCAGCTAGTTTTTTAATGTCTCTCTTCTCTGTTTTGTCCTTTTTTCTTTAGCCAACAGAAGATCCAGCCATCTACCTTCAGAGGAGATCTCTCTTCAGCCCTGTTTTGCTCTTTGATGGGTCCCACTGTATTATGGCAATTGGAACCACACCCATCACCACATTTGCTGAAGAAGACCTCCGTCAAGGTTTGCTGTATCTGATGGCATACTACTACACCTTGCATCTCACATATCCAAAGTGTGTGGCAACCCTTCTGTCTGTCATTCAGACTGAAGTGTTAAAGGACAGTATCCATGAGCGAGACACCACAAGCTCATACAAAAAAGCCATGGCAGAGTGGAAGGCTTTTATTCAGGAGTAGAGTTGTACAGGTACACGACTTTCATGTCTGTGTTGGAAAGTTTTAACCTAACATAAGAGCTGTAAAAAGACATTTAAATTCTTCATTTTTGTTTATCTAATACAAACACATCTTCTGTTCTTCAAATGTTCTGC
This sequence comes from Archocentrus centrarchus, assembly GCF_007364275.1. Classification (NCBI taxonomy): domain Eukaryota; kingdom Metazoa; phylum Chordata; class Actinopteri; order Cichliformes; family Cichlidae; genus Archocentrus; species Archocentrus centrarchus. Next base: position 29,740 of record NW_022060169.1, read on the forward strand.
TTTATAATGTGAGTTTCAGTAGCTTTAAATGTTGATTAGAGTTAATTAACTTTACCAGTTTTTAGTTGTAATTGAAAGTTACTATTAGTTCAATGACACCATGTATAATGTATAGCATTACTTGCATTACAATCTCAACATTACCATTTCTGTGTGGGTTTGTTTTGCACATTCATGTGTGCAATGCTGTATACTATTGTTGCTATTTGGAGAAGCAATTTAAATAAAGGCTGTTGTATATTGTACTGTGTTTTTGGATTCATTTAGTGTAAATGCTTTCTTATTTTAAGACAGAATATGTAGAATTAGCAATTCTTGAATTCAGAAGAACAGCTGTTAGTTCCTCTTGTTTTAAGAGTTTTTCTCTCAAAGTGAGAAAGAAAAAAACACTGAAAGAAGCATTGGCAGGCTAGTTTTGAGTTTATTTGACTTGATAAAGCACTTGAAATGAGTGTTAAACAACTTGTTTTAAGTTATTTCTCACTTGTCTAAAGACTAGATATTTTGTCTTATTTCAAGAAATCTTATCAAGTGTAATTATCTCAATCCACTGGCAGAATATTTCACTTGATTATAGTCTGAATCTTTCCAAATTAAGTAGTTTTTTCCTTATATTTAGACAGGTAGTTTTTGCAGTGTCCTCAGCAGCGCCCTCTGCTGGATCACTAACCTGATCTGTTAGGATGATCACATATGTGACCCGATCTGGCAAAATGAGTCACAAGTCACAGGAGATAATTCTTAAGAAAATTAATCAGCACTGAATTGTGGGTCATTGTGGGTTCACGAGATGTTCTTAGCAACAAGAGAGAGACGGCTGACATGTTTTGAGCACTGTTATAGGCTGCCAGTGAAATCATCATTAAAATGACTTTGAATATCTAATATGCAAAGTAATTTTAATGATAGCATCTTTAAACTCCTGTGTGTGTGCAGTACTAGTGGGAATGCAGGTGATTTTTGTGTGTTTGAAAATTCACTCTGAAGTGGCTGCAAATGGAGAACACTGTACTTTTAGTTTTTCCTGATTGTTGATTTATGATGTTCTCATTTAGTCCTTCTGTGTTCACTTTGTTTGCTCCCCGATGAGTTAAAGAACATGTGAAGTTCTTTATTACGAGTATTTAGTCTCACAGAGACTTCAGGTCATTGTTTAAGGTCCTGCATGAACACGCTGTAAATGTTTCTGTAACATTGAAATTATTAGAGAATCTGTCACTCTCTCTACCCACAAAATCACACGTGAATGAATTTTTTCTTTATGCAACCATCAGATCACATTTCTCACAGAGAAAACTCTACTCAAATGTAATGAATGAATGAATGAATGATACTTTATTGATCCCACAATGGGGAAATTATAGTTAACAGAACACCCATCCAAGAAAAGACAAACAACCAGACAAACACAGGGAGATAAGTGTCTGCGGCCTTGCTGCCATCACCGAGAGGCGCTGCTGTTACAAAAGAGGGAAACAAAGCAAAATACGATAGGACAGGTGAGGAAAAAAAGCATCTCATATTCTGCCCAGTAGGGGGCACCGTATGAGGTTAAAAACCCCTGCAGTAAGCGCATATAGCATAGGAGCACCAGGGTGGGGAGGGGCAGGGACGGAGGAAGCCCGCGGAGGCGAGAGGGGGGGGGGTCGGGCTACTGTGGGGCTGACTCAAACTCCCCCTTCAGCTAACAGTTCTGATAAGATGTGGACTGGAATCACTGGGTTGTGTTTAGAGCTGGCAGCCAGCAGAGGGAACAATTTCGCCATTTTTCATTAATTGTTATGAATTCATCTGCTTGGCTGGGTGTTAAATATTTCCAGAGCTGTTATAATAAAGAATAAAGACTTTGACTTCAGTCTATTATTTGTCTTGGTGTGTTGCAGAAGCTAAAAATCCCTGTCTGTTGTAAATGTAGCTGAAACTGTGCCTAAAGAACAAGTTCAGATACAAATCAAAGTGTGATGAGTCTATGAAGTGAAGGAGGAGGAAGTATTATTTTGACAGAGTATCAGTGAATCCTTACAGAATGGTTATGATTGTACTGTGTGAGCTCCAACATCACTGTGCAAAGTGTGTTTGTAGCTCTTCACAGCAGTTTCATTCATCCACAGAAAGTATCAACCCCTCTGTGACAGTAAAAGGTGGCCATGAGTATAAAATGAAGGCGTGTGTATCAGAGGAGGGAAAACATGTTTTTAGTGTCTGTGGGAAACTGAGGACTCACAATTGAACATAAATGTAGAACCAAGCTAGTGTGTGATGTTGTGAGACAGTTTTCTTTGAGAGGGAGCAAAACACACACACACACACACACACACACACACACACACACACACACACACACGTAATGTGGTGATATTTCTTCTTGTAATACCAAGAATGGTCAGTAGGGGGCAGTGGGATGCTCATTAATGGAGCTCTCTGTTGCAAGAGTAATATTTCTTTAGCCTCTGTTCTTCCTTCCTTTCAAACTCAGCTCATACAGCTACAAACTGCAGTCAGCTGCAAACATATCAGCTTGTTTCTTGTGGTTTACACAAAATGAAATCTTATCACATCAGGCTTCTGTGCTGATTTGCAGATTCTGCACAAACTCAGAGATGGTGGAGGTGGGCTGAAAGGTGATTTCAGATGCACAGCAGCTGCAGGCAGGCTAAAGCAGCTAAAATAGCTCATGAGAGTTTGTGTTTAGATATGGACACTAGAAAAGTCTCAGCTCTGACATCAGAGGATGTGAGCTGGCATTTTGTGTGTCTGTGTTGCACACGGTTGTTCACTCTGACTCTTTAGTATCATGATGCTTAAAGATGAAGCTGGAACTAAATGAATGCTTTTAAATAATCAATAATCAAATATTGCAATGATTGCAGATGATGTGTTGAATGACAGAAATATTTACTGTTGATATGAACTCACTGCTGTCTGAAGTTTTCATGTGTGCAGCTCTTCACAGTTTACTGTAATTACTCTGTGTGTTTGTCTCATTTTGTCTCAGCAATAATTCAATTCAATAAAGTTAAATTAATGATTGAATCATTGGTAGTTTTCACTGTGTGTGTGTGTGTGTGTGTGTGTGTGTGTGTGTGTGTGTGTGTGTGTGTGTGTGTGTGTGTGTGTGTGTGTGTGTATAGTCTTCTCACTGCTGTTTTTTCTTTTTTTGGCAGTGCTGCCATCATGTGTCAGAATACGCAGCGTTCAGTCAAACTCAACAACCTCAGTTGAAGGTTTGATAACTTCAGAGCTGCTGAGCAGCAGATCAGATCATTTTTGACCTGTTTGTGTCTTTGAATAAACTTCTTTGCAGATGGAAATGTTGTTTACTTTCTGATAGATGCAAAACTTTAAAACACAAAAATCCAATAAATACATTTTCATCAATGAGGAATAATAACTTCTATGGTTTCCCCTGTGTTTTTATGCTGTGGCTCTTATTAGTAAACTTTATTTTATACTCTGCATGTTTGTTCCCCAGTGAACACATTGAGGTCCACCTGCCCTGAAACCCCATTTTAAAGAGATGGATACAGGAGGCCAACACGGGGTTCAGCACAGCAGGACAGACATGGAGCTGTTTCTTTGGATCCAGCCTCAGACATGTTTTAGAGTTTATGAATTTCATCTATTGTAAATAAATGACATTTTCTTAACAGTTACTTTGGTCTCTGTACTTCTTTGCTGCCATCCCTCTTTTAGCTGCTGTCCACCCTTTTGTAAAGGTCCTCTCTCTCTCTGTTACACCTACATGTGTGTGAAAGGCTGTTGTTGGTTACTGTCTGTGCTGCCACAGGTTTATTTTGATCCACTGACAGACCTCACTGTTTCTGTGTGAACCACCTAGAACAGAGGAAATGCAGCCTGTGGTTTCAGCCAAAAGTCTCCATTTAGCAGATGTCTTGTTTTCTGTTATCAGCAAACAGCAGAGATTTGACAAGAACACAAAGAGCACAGTGAGAATTTCACTTTGCTCTCTGTGTGCATCACACACTTTATATGATCTGCCTGTCCTGGAATAATAGTAATAATTATCACTGCTGCATTAAAGTATGTGTGACACTGTGTGAACACAGACACAAGTAGAGTCACTGTGGTGATGACACATGCTGGACTAAAGAAAGAAAGTGACATCCTGTGAAGCTGTGAAAATACGTCACACACTGAAATGCAGCTGCCTTTAAGCGTCTGTAGAAAAACAGACATTTCAAAAGTTTCTGCATGTTTTCAGGTATTTTTAGGTTCCATATCTTGAAGAATCACAACCACCACCTGAATGTTAATAGGTACTGAAACTTGTATAAGCAGTAAATAAGCAACAAATAAGCAATAAACAGGCAGTTACATCATCATGTATTTTCCCTGTTCCTTTATCTGTTCCACAGCACAAACACAAACTACAGCAACAACAAAAATCTGCATTTGGATGGTTTGTTCCTCTCTGACTCCCTGGCAGCTGGTCAAAGGTTGAGTCAGCGCACAAAACATAAAACGAACCAACCTGTGACATCATCAACTGTGACAAATGACCCACAGACGGCAGCCATATTGTTTCACACCCACAGCAGCAGCTGCACTATTTTATGAGGCTATTTTTGCCTGCCTGAAAGCCACCCATTCATTCATGCAGCTCTTGATCTGTTTCTCTTGGGTTTTAATGCACTGACGCTTCAGGATAAACTTATAAACTCTTTAATATGCAGAGTGATCGATCTGTGTCTGCATGTTATTCACATATGCCGTAAAATTCTAATTACTCACTAGCTCACTCACTCACTCACTCACTCCTCATGTTTTCATTGTGCAGAGAAGCTGGTCTCATTCAGAGTCACTGAGTACAGTTTCATTATGGTTTCTTGATCATAAAGTAGTTCATTAATGCTCAGACTGCTCTGATGTCAAAGTTCGATTTCATTCCATTTAGGTAACAAAATGTATCATTTTCTACGTCCTTTCTGCATGAATTTCAGAAATAATTTGAAAGAATGGAATAATGTGTGTATGCACACGTCTCTGTCTCTGGGATAAGGATAAACACTTGTAGGAGCGTTTATCCTGGCAGGTTGGTTTTGATTTCTCCGTTTTTCTCCAGATCAGAATGTTTCATCAATCAGAACGTGATCAGATTTCATGATCAGAACAACAATACCTCTGGGAGCAAAGTAAGATGGCGACACTTCAGCAAATGAAGTCACTCACAATCACCCAAAGTGATGCTCAGTTTGGTGTTTGGTTTATATTCTGTGTGTCACTGTGGCTCAGCTAACATTATAGCAGTAACAGCCGCCTTTAAGTCAATGAACCATCAATTTGAATTTGTATTTGAGGAGGACAAAAACATCCCAGTGAGATGCAAACTGAGCCTGGCTGATCTGAAGTGTCTCTGCAGCAGAGGCCATGCTCTCACAGGAGGGCAATGATGCAGCTGCTGCAGCTCTGAAACCACAAAGAGCAGCTTTTAATGTTAGTTTGGATGAAGGTGCCACCAAATTAATGAACTTGATGCTGGTTTTTGTGGTGGAGGAGATGCAACTAATATTGCAGTGATGTAGCATAAATGCCATCCATGGTGGAGCTACAGTAGTATAATTATGTAATAAGTCAATAAATACCATAATTAATTTTGTTGTTAGTTTGATGAATTAATTAAAACCAAATAACCAAAACCAAACAAAAATATTTTTAGAAAAAATAACAACTTTATAGCTTTATTATTGCAGCAACAGGCAAAAACTGAAATTCTTTTTGTTTTGTACTCAGTGTTTATACTTTAGGAACAGTTTTCTAGAATACTCAAAGCTGCAGTATACGACAAAATAACAGCACCTGTTCATTTAAATTATGCTCATGTGTTAAGACACTAACTACTTGCAGACTGGAGCAGTCAGGGATCAAACCAGCAACCTTGCTATTAGTAGGTGAGTTGCTCTACATCCTGAGCTACAGCCACCCCTTGAGTCTGTCAAAGGTCAAACACAGAGAGGCAGACAACCATTCACGACCTGTAGGTCATTTCTCAAAAAAAAGACACAGCACTGATATTTTAGTATGGTATAACTTTAAGTTACCTCTTAGCTACAGGCTTATCTGCACCATCTCTTCACTAAAAATAAATAAATGAAACATGATCTCATGAACTGCAGAACTAAAATGAGGAAGAGTGACTGAAGCTAAATGTGTGCTGCCTTCCAGAGAACAGATTTTAGCTCTGATAGCTGACAGCAGAGAGAGAGATCAGCTCTTTGTTGCTGCTGCAGACATGAAACACTACTGATCAGCAGTTTCCTCATGCAAGCCAGTCATTTTATTAAAACACTGTGTTATAGACATTGTGCTATATTCAATATAGGGCTGCATCTCTTTATATCTACCCATGTTTCCACAGTAAATTGAATGCATGCTGAGAAAAAAAGAAAGCACTACAAAAACATGTATTATAGCAAGCAGAGCAAATGTCCAGTTCCCCTTTACACATGCAGAGATGTGGCAGCAATAACAAGGCTTCAGTCACACCACAGCTAATGTGTTTTTAGTAGACATTCAATTTCATACTCAGTAGATGTGCAGTCATACTGTGGGGAGAAGAAGTATTTGATACGCTGCTGACTTTGCAGGTTTCCTCACCTACAAAGAATGGGGAGCTCTGTAATTTTATCGTAGGTGCACTTCAACTGTGAGACACAGAATCTGAAACAAATCCAGAAAATCACATTGTATGATTTCTAAACAATTAATTAGCATTTTATTACTGCCAATGATTTTGTAGTTCAAAGCAGTTTGTGATCACTCTCTAAAACCTGGCAATGCTTCTGCCCCCTACAACATTACATCAGGGACAGTGTCAGAAGATGAGGCCCAGTAAGAGTCATTCTGTCAGAGTTTGAGTGAACAGTTGATCAATGAGTTAGCCTCAAAATACACTAACACCACTGATTCCCATCAAACTAGATAACAGGTTGTGGGAGGAGGGAGCAAAACTCAAGATTGCAGCACGCCTCAGGACTCTGCTTTCCACAACCACTTCTGGATCGCAGGAGTTCAGAGGCAGCTGCAGCAGAAGGTAATTGCACCACAGCCTCAATTTATTGATTCTAGGCTTATTCACAGCTTAATATCCTAGTAGAAAGTCTCTCTGAAGCTCTTCTTGTCTCTGCACTGAATGCCAACACACCAAACTTCTCCAGCTGACCTTGTCCTTTCTGGAAATCAACATGAATTAATACAGTTTGTTGTTTTGGAAGCTCTTTGCTCTCCTCTGTGCTATAGATTTACTTCCAGCAGCCACAGTGCCCACTAGTCCTGAAACAGAAGCAATGGAAAATTACATCTCAGATTCCCGAGCCACCAGGATATCAGACCTCCCTCTTCTCCAGTTGGTGCCAACTTGTTCTTCATGGGAGAAAATGAAGAACAAGTTGGCACGTTCTTCTAGAAAACATTGTAGAAATAGATGCATCAGACTATGAGGTGGGCACCATCTTGTCCTGGGTAGTTAATAACAAAACGCATACATGTGCCTTTTTAATTTGGTCGTTTCTCTTTTGCAGAATGCAAGTACGATATGGAAAACTGCTGGCAGTGAAACTAACCCTAGAAGAATGGAGGCACTGGCTGAAGAGAGCAGAACAACCATCATGATTTGGACCGATCATAAGAACCTTGAATACTTGCAGTCAGCCGAATGACTCAACTCTCACCAAAGCCTGAATAAAATCACCTTAAATTGAACCCTGCAGCATGATCCTGATCCACAGAACAGTTTAAAAATAACTTACAAGTTTCTAAAGAAAAAAGAGGAAACAACTATGATCCACAAAATATGTCACCTGACTTGAACAACTCATTAGCATATCATAGAGAAAGGCAGGAACACAACACACAAGAAAGAAGCTTATATGTTTGCAGTGGACAGGAAATGTAAACACGTCACCAACTGCTGCGGTCAAAGCTACAGGAGCTGTTTGAGGGTGTAAAAGGAAGGAAGCACAGAGAGGCTGCAGCCAGAAGAAGAAGTCTGAGACAAACTCTGATCTTGTCTGTATTAAACGCAGCTTCTTTTTCTGCTTCTACTTCTCGTAGCTGCTGCTTCACTCTTTCTCTTTACAGGAAGTTGTAGAAGTTTTCAGACGTGTCGCTGCTGGATGTGAGGATGGGACCCACTTTGCTCTGTGAGCTGGGCCTATTCTGTGAGTACATCACTGACTTCTATAGTTTGATTCATACTGACTGATAAACATGTTTCAGTGAGAAGAACAGAGTATCAGTCATTTGGAGCATTTCAGTTCATTTGAACAGAGGACTCTCATGTTTGTTATCAACATGGTTGTTTGTAGCCTGGATTAGATTTTAGTGCACTGACTCAGATTAGAGTGGAGCTGCTTTAGTTTATCTAAGAAAGGTTTGTTTCTGCATCTGTGATCATTTGATGCATTTTACATCTTAATCTAAAATGCAGCCAATCACAGCAGCCACTGCTAAAAGCCCAAGTGTTTTATTTCTGCCATATTTGAGTGTGTCTTTAGTTTGATGATGTCTGAAGTTTCTGCCTTTATTGTAGTGCTCTGTACGCTCCTCTGCACTGGACACGCTCAAGGTGACTGAACACTTTCACTTTTTCATTTCTTTCTTTTTATTTAGTAATAAAGATTCATCTCAGCCTGCTGCATTAAATATTATTTAATATTTGAAAATACAGTATAAACACAGATGTTGCCTCCTATAGTGCATAATAGTGTGTTAGATTGTTAATGTTGTGGTTGTGTTGGATTCTAGATGCTGTGTTAACTATTGAACCCAACTGGTCCAGTTTTTTCATTGGAGAGTTTGTTACCTTCATGTGTGACATGAATGAAGGAGCAGACACTGACTGGTATTACAAACTCAACAAGGATGGTCAAGAATTTGCCCCCTACAACACATACAAATACTACAGATTACCAATAACATCTACAGGTGACAGTGGTGAATATCAGTGCTCTGGTCGCATGGAAGAAGCTCAGTTATACAAAGCGCAGTAACACTGTCTCTGTAACTGTATCAGGTAAGTCCTCAGTGACCAATAGCATAAATTTATGATCTCTGTTCAAATACTCACCTCAATGATAAAATACATTTAATGATTGTTGTCATGGAAAGTTTTTCTGATGTTGTGAAACTTGAAACTTTAACCAGGACGTCTGTATTTTACCTGTTACTTTGCTCACAGTGTACACAGCACTAAAATACTCACAGACTCTGTGATCATCATTACTACATGTGTGTGTTTTAATGTCAAACAACAACTGTGGATAAAATTAAATTAAAAAAGGAAAATAAGAAACATCAAAGTTTCATAAAATTTTAGGTGACTGATGTTTCTGTTATCCAGACAGAGCCCTCTTAACCCACTATTGTGTGTCCTTCAGTGAACTGTATTAGTTTACATTCAGTGTGACTTCTTCAGGTCAGAGAATGGACAAACAGTTAAACTGGGTTTATTTACAGATCTACAACCTGAGTTACTGTAGTTCTGTCACCATGTTGAGATAGAAATTTAAATGATCTCAAACTGCAGAGAAAAAACAAACAAAAAGTAAAGAAATGTTTAGATTTGCTGTAAATGGGAAGCTGCATAACATTAAAACATACTTTAAATGTTAACTTTTTGTCTGATTTTTGGCTTCATAGTTAATCCTGCTTTTTAACTTTTGTATGTTTTTTGGCTTTATAATAAATCCTGTGTGTATATCTTTTCCTTCTCTTCCATAACTGCAGATAAACCCAGGGCCACACTGACTGCAGGAACAACAATCATACCAGTAGGGGGCAGTGTGACACTGACCTGCTCTGTGGGGAGATCTGCTGAGTGGAAATATGAATGGTTCAGATGCACCCAAAGAACCACTGAAGTTCAAATCAGAAGAGATGATCCACCAAACAGAGTTATCAGAGTATCTCAAGGAGGAATCTACAGATGCAGAGGAAGAAGAGGAGACCCAGTTTTCTACACAGAGTACAGCGAGTCAGTCAGAATTGACACAATCGGTGAGTTTACATTTAACACAGTGTTAATTAATTTATGATTTAAAAATATAATGTGTTTACCTGCCAGATATCTGGTTTTAAATCAAACCTTTTGTCATTCATGTGTTCTTGTTGTTCTTTCTTGAACATTAACAGTCTCAAACAAAGCTGTTGTGACTCTGCATCCAAACTGGACTGAGATATACAGAGGAGAGACGATCACTGTCAGATGTGAGATCCATGGAGGAGACACTGAGTGGGATTATGAATGGGAAACAAACAGATACACAAAACCTGAAAATCAAAATGAATACAGGATTAGATCTGCTTCATCATCCAACAGTGGAAACTACCGCTGTAAGGGCCGAATGAAAAGTTCACAGCATAAAACAACAGAGTGGAGTGATTCAGTCACACTGACAGTTTCTGACAGTAAGTAGAGTCAAAGCTCCTTTAACCTGAGAATATAAACAGGCTGTAAAAATGTGTTTTTGTTAGTACATGTTGAGATTAGAGAGATTTTAGATGTTTAGATCATTTCAGTCCTACATTTTGATAAGTTGAAGTTTGGAAACAACATCAGGCAGGAACTTTCTACGAAAACTGTTTTCCCACTAGAACCCCGTCCTGTCCTCACTGTGTCTCCATCATGGCTGAGTCCCGGAGCCTCAGTAACTCTGAACTGTGAGGTTGAACATCCGTCTGCAGGATGGAGCTTCTACTGGTATAAAGCTGTTCCTGATCTATCAGAGAAATCCTACAGTTATGAGCTGCTACCTGATGGCAGTGGGACTGCACAGGACTCCTACATCATTGATGGACAGACACACACAGCAGGATATGTGTGTAGAGCTGGAAGAGGAGACCCAGAGTATCACACTGATCACAGTGGACCAAAGTTTGTCTGGTCTGCAGGTCAGTTTGTTTCTATCCTTTCAATAAGCTGATGTTATGTCATCATTTGTATTCATACTGAGACACACTGCACTGATAACTAAAACAAACATGATGTCAGATTTCAAATGTTTTCTGTTGCAGTAAATCTCTTTCTTCATGTTGCTGTTTGTATTAATTATCTTTACTTATGCAGGTCTAAGAGTCTCAGCTTAGAGTCAGTGAAGATAAAACAGTCAAAACATGAAACTAAAAACTCAAAGATGTCAGCAGGCAGGTTATTGAAAAAGATGAACCAACAGCTCGAGAGCAGCAACTACAGATGGCAGGTTATAAAGTATTTGGTTTCCCATTAAGGATTTCTCCTAATTTGTTTATTAATTAGTTGTATATAAAATAAACTTAAAGATCCCTCCAGTGCTGTAGTGGTTAGCAAATGAAAGGTTGCTGGTTTGACTCCAGCCAGAAACACAAATCCTCTTTGGGGTTGTGTCAGGAAGAACATCCTGCATAAAACTACCAAATCAAACATGTGGAGCCTGTGGCGCCCCCTTGTGGCAAAAGAGCAGCTGAAAGTAGTTTATTCTAAATGAAATATAATAACAGGGTTGCAACTGTTCAGTCTTATTTTAACATAAAAACACTGAAACCCGCTGAAATGTTAACACTGATCTTCAGAAATGGAAACATCTGTGAGCTTTGTCTCCTCCCTGCATGTTTCCAGATGTTCATTCAGCAGCGTCTCTCACAGTGAGTCCTGACAGAGTGCAACACTTCACCTCTGACTCTGTCTCACTGACCTGTGAGGGAAACTCTGCTGAGTGGAGAGTGAAGAAGTTCACTGAGAACGGCCGACTGAACTCTGACTGTAGGACAATGACTGGATCCACATGTAAGATCAACACATCACAGTCAGATACTGCAGTGTACTGGTGTGAGTCTGGATCAGGAGAGTTCAGCAGTGCAGTCAACATCACTCTACAGGGTATGTTATTATACATTTTCTTCTTGTATTTTAATGATTTGGATATGATGTGGAGTAATTCTATGAAGCAAAACAAGTAAAGATGAGCGTTTATGACAATTTTATGCATCTCACAAAACAGCATAATATTCTTAGTTTTTGTTATCATTTTAGTCATTTTTTTCTTAAACAGAGTTACCAAAGATTAGCAAATGCATATTTTATATATATTTTTTCAGTAAACCACAAAGTAGCTCAAGCAGCTACCACACAAATACAATCAGACTGTGCAACAGCTTCATTCCACAAGATATCAGGCTCCTGAACTCCAACCTGAAGTGATAGACACACACACACACACACACACACACACACACACACACACACACACACACACACACACACACACACACACACACACACACACACACACACACACTTACGGCAGACTCTGATACACACATACATACAGGAATTGAAATGGCAACTTTTCTGTATATATTGTAGTGTGTATTTTTGTATTTATTCTACTGTGTATCTGCACTCTGTACTTTATCTGTCTTACACTTTTTGTTTCTATGCAGCTCAGATCTCAGCAAACTTGATTCGTTTAGGGAATCCTTTAAATAATTTTAGTTTGGGTAACTTCTTAGTTTGCAGGAGCCAAAATTTTAAATGTACCTGCATTACATCATCATCATCATCATCATCATCATCATCATCATCATCATCGTCATCATCATCATCATCATCATCATAGTCCCAGTGAAAACTTTCACCATCACATTTTCCAAAGAGAACTCAGTCACAGATTTTTCCTTATTATGCTGAGTTTTTGGTTTAGGGAAGTTTCTTGTGATCTGAACTGTGCAGCACATTTACTGAGGAGGCTGTATAGCACTACTGTGACTCAATGAATGGAGCATTTGTTGTGCTTCATTCCTGTTGCATCAACAATAACCCAGACCTTAAGAGGAGAAGGTTTCATGTCACAATTCAAAACAAGTACTATAGAAATTATTTCATAATAATAGGACACATACAGAGGTTTTTAAATATACAAGATCAGATATTAGATCTTCATTATGAAAAGCATTTGTTCAATCTGTTCTTATTATTGTGTGTTAGCTTTTTCTAAAAGTCTGCACCAGCTGATCTGACTGAAACAATTGTGTTTGATTGTGTCACAGATGATCCTGATGCTCCTATCCTGGTGAGTCCTGTTCATCCTGTGACTGAAGGAGCTTCTGTTAGTCTGAGCTGCAGTTTGAGGACACAAAAAATACTTTCCAATGTGTTTTTCTACCACAATGACAAACTTATTCAAAATGATACCCGAGAGGAGCTGAAGATCTCTGCAGTGTCAAAGTCTGATGAAGGTTTCTACAAGTGTGGATACTCAGGAAGAGAGTCACCACAGAGCTGGATGTTAGTTAAAGGTGAGCAGGATCAAAGATTTGATGAATATTTGGAAATGATTTTGATGACTGAGAAGGAAAATATCCAATATAATTACAGTTTATTAATAATTGTTGTTACAGTAACTGTGTCAGCAGCTGACAGCTCTTCAGCTCCTGTGTGGCTGATTGTTCGACTAACTTTTGGATTCATCATTATTTCCTCCTGCTCTTGTTGTGTTGCTGCAGACGGTCCAAAGGTGGGACTTCATTAAACTCACAGATGGATCATAAGGTCCTGAAGTGGAAATGAGTTACAGCAGAATAAAACACACAATCGTGTGAAAGCAAATGTCTTCTTTACATTTTAATAAAGGTCCTGCTAATGAGCAGACGGTGAATCAGGATGAACATCAGCAGCAAGTGTACTCCTCTCTTCTTCATGGTTAGTTTTTCATCTACTTTAAAATATTCTGATGCTCTTTGCATCCAGACTGTAATTATTACATCTGCTGCAGTTTGAACTCTGTTGAAGGAAACAAGAATACTTGTTTGAAACTGTGTTTAAATTAGTATCACAGACATGAGGTGACTGATTTTCTCTGACCTGTAGGTGATCGTTGTGTCTATGAGACAATCAGACGCTCTGAAAACACTGAAAATGGTAAAGTACACACTTTCATTAATACAGAGTTTGTGGAAGCTGGATGATTATACAATAACTGTGTTTAACATTAAAGTCAATAAGATGATTATTTTATATATTATATCTGTGATTCAGCTCAAAGTCATTAACAAGACGAGTGAGTGCACAAACTCTGAGATTTGAAATGTAAAATCTACATTGTTAATTATTCTGACTGATAATAAATGCAAACAGAGGGTGTTTGTTTTTAAATGCTTTCATTTGATCACCTCAACAGGACAACGTGGTGACCCAGAGGAGAGCTCTGACTACTATAATGTGAATCCAAATTCAGCCACAGCTCTAAAATCTTAACAGCAGCTCTTTAGCTGTTTTTCTCTTTTTCTCTTTAAAGGAACTTAAAAACTTGACGTCACTTTGAGTGAAAAGGAGCAGATTTTTCATTCAAAGCAATGATCCTGATAGCCTGAGTTTATATTTCCTTCAGAAAGAATCCCTCAGTGTGTTTCACTCGTTTATCTTCCTTTAATCAGAGGATGTCCAAACTATGGCTCACTGGGCCAAACATGGCCTATGCTCAGATTTTTTTATGGCCCATGCATCTTGTCCATACATGTTATTTTTGGCCCACTGGCCCAAGCAATGAATTCAACTCAGCATGTAATTCCAAAAGTGATTTTTGGAAAGTGCCAATAAAAACAAAAACGATGTATTTAAACTGGTGTATATGACTTTTTGGCTCCAATCGGTCAAACATATCTGTCATTCTGTAATTTCCCTATTGTTGGATCAATAAAGTATCATCATCGTCATCATGAATGATATCAATTCATTCTGAGTGAGAACAAATCCTGTCACAGGTAGAAGCTGCAATTACATTTTGGCAAAGCAGCTTTTATATATTTTTTATTTATCAGGAAAAATTTCATTTTTTTCATAGAGATCTGGTCAAGGGGGCAGCAGAAGTTACAACAAATATAAAATCACGGTTCTATAAAGATAGTTGAAGAGGACAAAAAGGAGCAGCTTGATTATAATGTAGCTACAGTAACACAGTCATAAAGATACTTGCAAAATGGTCATTTCTTTATTTTATTCATAAGGCCTTCATAAATTCTCTTGACTACAGTCTAATTACCAATTTAAGCAGAGATATTATACATCAAAAACATAAAAACATCACTTTTTGGCACAACACCAGCAGCTGGATAAGATCAAGTTTCCAGAGATGAACATTTGCATAGAAAATGTTCATCTTTTTTGGCTCCACATGTTTGTGAATGCAGATTTTCTCTGTTCTGAACTTAAACAAGAACTGCTTGAGATCCAGACTGAGTGACTCCACCTACGTGACATTTTACACACATCTACCACTGCTCTGGAGTCAGACCTGCGCTGTGTACCTGTGTGTCCTTCACAGTAGTGTCAGTAAACATCCTCGCTGCAGGAAGGAGCGCTTTCGCAGGTCATTCATCCCAACAGCAGTTAGACTGTATAACGCATCATAACGTCTTGAGTCACTTGGACACTTTACCTCCTCTGCCATCACTTTATCCATACAGTCCAGATACATGTTATTTATTACACTCACCCATATAATGCATACCGTGTATGCTGTGTACCTTACCGGCTACAAATGTATATAATATTTTGATATCTGTGTATAGTGTTTTGATGTGTGTGTATATGTGTGTATATGTAAATGTGTGTATTGACATTGATATATATATATATTTATGTATATGTGTATAGTTTTTTTGCTATTTTATTTTATTTTATTCTATTCTATTTTAGTTTTAGTTTAGTTATTTGTTCTTACTCATCCTTTCATTTTTCCTCTGTACTGAGCTGCTGTAATGCACAAATTTCCCCGTCGAGGGATCATTAAAGTTTTATTTTATCTCTTATCTTACCTATTGCTCTGTTATCAGGATTACACAGCAGTTTTTTACAGTTTCTGTATGTTTTAATTTTCAGTTGGAAATTCAGAGCTTTATGCTCTACATTTAGTTACTTCATGTTTGTTTGCTGAATGGAAATGAAAGTATTAAATAACACTATTTATAAGCATCTTTGATTCTTTAAAATAACGTCATCAGGGACTGTTGGCCCTCGGGCACTTTCACATTGTCAATCCTCCATGAGACAAGTTTGGACACTCCTGCTGTCGATCATAATTTTAATGCACTTTAATGTGCTGTAGATCTGTTTTTATGTTTTTAACTATTTCTTTGATTTTGCAAATAAGCACTTTGTATCTTGTTAAAAAAAGTGTTCTATAAATAAAGTGTGTTGTTGTTGTGTGTCAGAGTGAGTACATTCACAGCTGTTCAGTGTTGTGCATGAATCCACTGAAAGAGAGCGTTCATTTAAAGGCACTCATTGTTAAACAGCTCACAATGTTCTAAAATGAACTAAAATTATCAACATGATGGGAAGTAACAGCTGCTCTGACGTTATGCTCATCACGCCTTTTTACTGTGTTTTCCCAGTTTTCTCAGGGAGGTCCGGCCTGTACTTTCATGTAATACAGATTTAATTTGTCACCAGTGTTGCCAGATCTTGCAATAGAAACAAGCCAAAAAAAGCCCAACTGGCAACCCACCACATCGTGTAAAACTGAGGCCGCTTTTAAACAGTATAGCTCTATAGCAGTATAGCTCATTTTATTGTTTTGTCTGTGTGTTTTGGAGCAGTGAAAGCCATGTTTCTTAGCCTCATAGAAGAGAAGGGTGCACAGTTTTTTTGTGTGTGCTTCTCAGTATTAGCATGTTGAATTAAATCAGCATGGTGAGCACATAATTCACACTTGCAAAATCTGCAGAGTGCCTTTCATACGTCTCCCATCAGGACTGCAGCTACTTTCTGAGGTGTTTGCGGACACATATACCTCTTGTGAAGCGCTCCTATGCATTGCATAATGCATATCCACTTTTCACGCCAGACTCCCATCCGAGCTCAGATCCATTCTTTAGTTCGCTCTTTTTCTCCCACTCTTTATTAGATTTTTTCTATATTTCCCCACTTACAGGAACTCATTATGCTGCCTCCTCACTCTGGGATGTTATGAGTGTTTGGTTGGTTGTGCACCCGGTCAACTTGGGCGGGAGGGATAAACAGGAAACGGGGGCTTGGAAGGGACAAACTACCACCCCATAATTGCTTTAGTATGGAGTTCAAGGAGTTTCACTCGGAAAGAAAGTCAATCCCAAATAAGCAACTTCACGTTCAAAAACAAAAAAACAAGCCCAAAAAAACGTTTGTTTTTTGAAGTAAAAATCCTACTTCATTAATACTTCATCAATACTTCATCAAGCTGCTGGTTTACTTCTTTCTGATGTTCCTGTTATCCAGGAACGTCACATCTGTCACAGCTGCTGTCTTGTGCTCCTTGTCAGTCACCACTGTGTGTGGCTGGTTAGTCAGCAGCTGCTTGTCAGTCTGGAGCTTGAAATCCAACAGGATCTTAACCCTCTTTTTCTCAGCCACTGTGGCAGGTGTGTCCCACTGCAGTGCTGGCAGCATGTGATCAAACATGAACATGGTCAGATCTGCCAGCTGCAGATTTTTAAAGCAAGAATAAACTCTAATAGTAGAACAATCCATGTGATCAGGCCTTGTGATTGATCACCTGTTACTGATGTCTCTTAAGATGAGCTGTTTCTGAACCTCTGAAACTCTCAGCCAGCAGAGTCCTTCATATAACAGCTCAGTGTCACACTGGTTGTGCTGGATGCTGCCAGAGTGCCTTCAGCTTCAACTCCTGTAAGTTAGTGACATGTTAGACGGCCTGTAGTCTAAACTACTATAATTCAAAGACAAACTGATGGAAAATATTTTGTCACAAAGCAGTGAAGCTGTTTCTGAGGCTCTGTGTCTGCTCTCCTCCATTCATGGTGGCTCAGTCTGTCTGACATTAGAATCAGCAGTGATCTTCATTCTTACATTGTGGTTTCCCTCACACCAAAACACTTTCACAAACTAGTAGAATCACTGCAAAGGGGAACTTCACATGTTCTGGGGCTTCATTGTGTCTCGACATGTTCAGATCATCTTGGTCTTAACTTGGATTTGTCACATCTTTATGTTTAGAGTCTGATAATTACAACTCCTAGAGGTAACACAAAGGATACTTTATGATCCACAGAGTACACAAAACAATACACTAAGCATGTGAGATCCTCACATGCAGGATTGTTGGAATTCACTGTATCTGATTGTGTTTGTCTCCTCAGCAGCGCCCTCTGCTGGATCACTAACCTGATCTGTTAGGATGATCACATATGTGACCCGATCTGGCAAAATGAGTCACAAGTCGCAGGAGATAATTCTTAAGAAAATTAATCAGCACTGAATTGTGGGTCATTGTGGGTTCACGAGATGTTCTTAGCAACAAGAGAGAGACGGCTGACATGTTTTGAGCTCTGTTATAGGCTGCCAGTGAAATCATCATTAAAATGACTTTGAATATCTAATATGCAAAGTAATTTTAATGATGGCATCTTTAAACTCCTGTGTGTGTGCAGTACTAGTGGGAATGCAGGTGATTTTCCTGTGTTTGAAAATTCCCTCTGAAGTGGCTGCAAATGGAGAACACTGTACTTTTATTTTTTCCTGATTGTTGATTTATGATGTTCTCATTTAGTCCTTCTGTGTTCACTTTGTTTGCTCCCCGATGTGTTAAAGAACATGTGAAGTTATTTATTACGAGTATTTAGTCTCACAGAGACTTCAGGTCATTGTTTAAGGTCTTGCATGAACACGCTGTAAATGTTTCTGTAACATTGAAATTATTAGAGAATCTGTCACTCTCTCTACCCACAAAATCACACGTGAATGAATTTTTTCTTCATGCAACTGGTCAGATCACATTTCTCACAGAGAACACTCTACTCAAATATAATGAATGAATGAATGAATGATACTTTATTGATCCCACAATGGGGAAATTATAGTTAACAGAACACCCATCCAAGAAAAGACAAACAACCAGACAAACACAGGGAGATAAGTGTCTGCGGCCTTGCTGCCATCACCGAGAGGCGCTGCTGTTACAAAAGAGGGAAACAAAGCAAAATACGATAGGACAGGTGAGGAAAAAAAGCATCTCATATTCTGCCCAGTAGGGGGCACCGTATGAGGTTAAAAACCGCTGCAGTAAGCGCATATAGCATAGGAGCACCAGGGTGGGGAGGGGCAGGGACGGAGGAAGCCCGCGGAGGAGAGAGGGGGGGTCGGGCTACTGTGGGGCTGACTCAAACTCCCCCTTCAGCTAACAGTTCTGATAAGATGTGGACTGGAATCACTGGGTTGTGTTTAGAGCTGGCAGCCAGCAGAGGGCACAATTTCGCCATTTTTCATTAATTGTTATGAATTCATCTGCTTGGCTGGGTGTTAAATATTTCCCAGAGCTGTGATAATAAAGAATAAAGACTTTGACTTCAGAGTCTATTATTTGTCTTGGTGTGTTGCAGAAGCTAAAAATCCCTGTCTGTTGTAAATGTAGCTGAAACTGTGCCTAAAGAACAAGTTCAGATACAAATCAAAGTGTGATGAGTCTATGAAGTGAAGGAGGAGGAAGTATTATTTTGACAGAGTATCAGTGAATCCTTACAGAATGGTTATGATTGTACTGTGTGAGCTCCAACATCACTGTGCAAAGTGTGTTTGTGGCTCTTCACAGCAGTTTCATTCATCCACAGAAAGTATCAACCCCTCTGTGACAGTAAAAGGTGGCCATGAGTATAAAATGAAGGCGTGTGTATCAGAGGAGGGAAAACATGTTTTTAGTGTCTGTGGGAAACTGAGGACTCACAATTGAACATAAATGTAGAACCAAGCTAGTGTGTGATGTTGTGAGACAGTTTTCTTTGAGAGGGAGCAAAACACACACACACACAGACACAGACACACACACACACACACACACACACACACACACACACACACACACACACACACACACACACACACACAAGGCAGACTCTGATACACACATACATACAGGAATTGAAATGGCAACTCTTCTGTATATATTGTAGTGTGTATTTTTGTATTTATTCTACTGTGTATCTGCACTCTGTACTTTATCTGTCTTTTTGTTCTATGCAGCTCAGATCTCAGCAAACTTGATTCGTTTAGGGAATCCTTTAAATAATTTTAGTTTCGGTAACTTCTTAGTTTGCAGGAGCCAAAATTTTAAATGTGCCTGCATTACATCATCATCATCATCATCGTCATCATCATCATCATCATCATCATCATCATCATCATCATCATCATCGTCATCATAGTCCCAGTGAAACTTCCACCATCACATTTTCCAAAGAGAACTCAGTCACAGATTTTTCCTTATTATGCTGAGAGTTTGGTTTAGGGAAGTTTTTTGTGATCTGAACTGTGCAGCACATTTACTGAGGAGGCTGTATAGCACTACTGTGACTGAATGAATGGAGCATTTGTTGTGCTTCATTCCTGTTGCAGCAACAATAACCCAGACCTTAAGAGGAGAAGATTTCATGTCACAATTCAAAACAAGTACTATAGAAATTATTACATAACAATAGGACACATACAGACGTTTTTAAATATACAAGATCAGATTTTAGATCTTCATGGTGAAAATCATTTGTTCAATCTGTTCTTATTATTGTGTGTCAGCTTTTTCTAAAAGTCTGCACCAGCTGATCTGACTGAAACAATTGTGTTTGATTGTGTCACAGATGATCCTGATGCTCCTATCCTGGTGAGTCCTGTTCATCCTGTGACTGAAGGAGCTTCTGTTAGTCTGAGCTGCAGTTTGAGGACACAAAAAATACTTTCCAATGTGTTTTTCTACCACAATGACAAACTTATTCAAAATGATACCCGAGAGGAGCTGAAGATCTCTGCAGTGTCAAAGTCTGATGAAGGTTTCTACAAGTGTGGATACTCAGGAAGAGAGTCACCACAGAGCTGGATGTTAGTTAAAGGTGAGCAGGATCAAAGCATTTGATGAATATTTGGAAATGATTTTGATGACTGAGAAGGAAAATATCCAATATAATTACAGTTTATTAATAATTGTGTGTTACACTAACTGTGTCAGCAGCTGACAGCTCTTCAGCTCCTGTGTGGCTGATTGTTGGACTGGTTTGTGGAGTCTCTCTCCTCATTATTCTCCTGCTCTTGTTGTATCAGCTGCAGACAGTCCAAGTGTGAGAGCCTCTTCTTTTGATGCTGGATCAGATATTTTATTTACTACACACACTTTAATTATTCAGACATAAACATCATTCTGATGTCATTGTGTAATAACATGTGTCTCTTTCACAGATTCATGCTTCACCAGGTTGGTATAAAACCTTTTATTATTATTATTTTAAACCTGCATCAGTTCCTTTGAATTTATTGTGTTTCTTTCATGTTTCAGGTCGATCCACTCTGAGAGTCACAGTTCGAGCTCCACCACAAATCATGGAGTCAACCAGGATGAAACTCATGAATACGACTCTCTTCATCCTGGTCAGCACTTAAACTGATCTTTATTATCAGTATTAATATTGACTCTTCATTCAGTCTGCATTAACTCTGAAATTTCTGAGGTTCAGTTTGTGTTCAGCAGATTTTCAAAGAATATTTTTCAAAAACCAGCTGAAGAAACATCCAAATAAACAACTGACTGCAAAAAGATCAGAAATAATCAGGATTTTAGAGACCTGATTGTGTCTTTAGCTCCACTGAAAGGATACACAAATGTTGTTGTTTCATATCATAACAATACAAACACTGACACCATCATGGCTTCATGGTCTGAAAATATCTCACAGTCCTGGTTTTGACGTAATTCTAATGAAAGGTTTTTCTTTTTGCACTCATTAAAATTTAGTTTAAATGATTATTCTAATCCTGGTTTATTGTTTCTTTTTATTTTCACTAAATTCTATGAGTCAATAACAAGTGTAAATTTTACAGTATATATTTTGAGCTGTTAGAGAGCTTTTTTGATTTAATGAGACTGACTGCAGGTGATCTGTTTACAATCCTGTAACTACAAATGTTACATTTCAGGTGCAGATGAACCCCAGAGTGTCACATACTCTCTGATTGAACTGAAAAACCTTGGAAAGAAGAGTGAGTGTGCAAAACACATGCAACACAGAAAATAATAGAAATGTTTTCCAATGCTTAGAAATGTATTAATAATTGAGTTTTGATCTGATAATCTTAACAGGGAAGCATCATAAACCAGAGGAGAGTGCTGTTTATGCTGAGGTGAAGGTGGAAGCTGCAGGTACGTCACAACAGCCTCATTCACTGTTTGTACTTGAATGTGTGCGTTAACTCTGACAGTTCTGAGGACGTCATGCTGCTGTCACAGTGTTTTGGTTATAGTTATTATACTTCATTCAGGTTCCCCTTTTGTTCCTGTCTTTCCCTTTGTGTTTAGCTTCACTTCCTGTTGTTTTCCTGTGTGTTGCACTTAGGTTTCAGTTTTATGTTGTTCTTGTTAGCTTTAGAGTTTAGTTCTCCTTGTGATTTCCTTTAGTGTACCTCCTCATGTGTAAAGCCTGTTTTCCCTCATATGCTCGCCTCCTCATGTGTCAAGTCTGCATTTGTGTCTTTGTTGGTCACTTCCTGTTTTATTTTGACAGCCCTGTGCTTTGTGTTTAGTTTTGCTTCCTCGTGTCATTAGTGTCATTTTGTTCTCCTGTGCAGCTGTCTCTCTCTTTCCCTGATTACCTAGTGTGTGCGTGTGTGTATTTAAAGTCTCAGTGTTTAAATCTTTGTTGTGTTGTTGTCTGTGCTCCCTCAGCTGTGTGTTCCCCTGTTTAGTGGTTTCCCCCTTTTTTTTCACCCAGGCTCATTATTTTGATGTCAGTACAGCCTTGGTTGAGATTAGTTATTGTATTTAGAGTTTTTGTATCTTGTGAGAAGATTTCAGCATTAAAGCTGTTTTGAGTCCAGCTCTGCTTCACACATCCTGCATTTGGGTTCAACTCTGCCTGCCACACATACACATATGACAGTTGTAGGTAATTATAGGTCAACATGGAGTTTAGTTACTTATCAATCTTAGCTACTACATAGGACCACTGCACATCAGCAGAGCTGAATCTTAAACACATCGAGGCCCATTCAGAATTTTTCTGCTTTATATACAGAATGATGTTGTTATTGTACAGGATGGTATTTTTTGTCCAAGTGTCACAATCATTTAGGTTTTTGGGGAGTCTTTAAGTTGGTGATATCTGCCTGCAATTGTTCAGCTGGATTTACTGAATCACATCATCCACAGATTCGGACCCAAACCACAGTCACAAAACACACACATGCACATCAGACACATAAGCTGAGGCGTCAGTGTAACAACTGATTTTCATTTTCATTCCTTTCACTGTGTTGTTGTTGTAAAAAGTTTGAATCCACCTCTAAGTCCAGAAGCATCAACAGCTTTGTGTCATAAACCTGCTGAACAAATGTGTCCTGAGGTCTGATCTTCTCTTTCAGAGGACAGGCTGATGTATGCTGAGGTCAACAAAAAACAAAAGAACAACAAGAAGAAAACAGGTGAGTAAAGTCTGCATCACCTCCACTGAATATTCTTCAATATGTTTATTTTACAGTTTCTAGTCATGTATTCATAATTCATCTATTGCAGTGTAGTATCATCACATAGAAAGTTTGGGGTGGGGGGGTATGTGCTCTGCTGAGTGTCCTTTGAGCTGCATTAGTGGAGACATCAGTCGTCCTCCTCCTGGATAATTATATTATTGTGTTTAATTATGATCTTACAGTCAGTTGTTTTAAATGATCTTTTCATTCACAGGAACATCGAGTCCTGCAGCTGATGCAGACGTTTATTCTGAAGTCCAATCAGGAAGCTCTCTCTGTAATTATGCTGCCATGCAGGCTGATTTATTCTTCACATTATTAAACGGCTTCAGCCCAGAATATCTTTACATGCTGGAAATCACTTTGTCTGTTTGTGGTTGTCTTACAGGTCAGTGAGGAGAGCTGCAGCAGCAAAGCCAAAAGAAGCATTTGATGAAGCCGCTCTGGCTCCTCTGCTCCACAAATATCAGACATCATCTTTTTGTTTTGTTTTGTTTTGTTTGTTCAAGATTCAAGAAGACTTTATTGTCATTATATGTAAACATATAACGAAATTTGCATTTTGTTTGTTTTATGGTTAGAAGATAATATTAAATAATCATATAGACTTAGTAGTCTAATAGAATTTGAAATCTATGTTTTTCTATGTCATTGTTAAAGCTTTTGTATTTTTTGTATTGTGGGGATATTTTTTACTACTTTCATTTATCATCTATGTTTCTCATACTGGCATCAGAGGCCCTTTCAATATTTGTACTGTATGCTGGACGGGACTTTCCCAGCCATAGCAGGAGGACATCTATCATTCCATATGTTGTACTGTGAGGGCCACTCTTCCATTGCCGGGGGACTCATTTATTATCTCAGTATTTTACTCTACTTTCCCCATGGCTAATCACTGGCCCTGTTCCTAGGGGCCTCTGGGGAGTCAGTGTAACTTCATTTATCATCATATATATGGGAATATATCTACTCTTATTTTACACCAATGTTAATTGTACTGTCACTAATTCTACTTTTATTACTTATAAAATAGTATATTTTGTATGACCGTCATGCTGGCGCCTAGAGTAATTGTACTCATATGATAGATATCATATACCACTTTTATGGCTTGTGCCAAGTAAGGGGAAGCCCCTTGCCCACACACCAATGTATAGAGTGCTTTATGTTTTCTGGGTCACTGGGGTGGGGGTATGTGTTTGAAGCTTTGGGAAAGTTGCTGGAATGAGCACTGTTGGCCTTGACACTTGTAACCTGATGTTGTATTTCAGCAGTGTTATCTGACAGGTGGGCTCCTAACATGGAGTTCTGTAGGCCCCCACCCACTCGCTCTCCTGGCTAGGAGGGGGGAAGAGATAAGACTCGGCTAAGTGGAGCGGTACTAACGATGTTATCCTAGCAGAGGTTTGAGTAGAAATGTTCATCATTTGTGACACCTGTCTGAACTGTCATAAACCAAAAGGTACACCTGTGATGTGTGCGCCTTAAAGATGTGACTTCAGAGTGGGCGTGGTTTAACCAAAAGACAATTGGTTGTGTTTGATCCCACAGGTATTTTACCTCTGTGACAGCTTCTCCGTTTCATAGGGTCCCGATCACTTCTCAGTGGGGTATTACCCTCTCCCGAGCTCAGTGATACTACTTAAGCTGTGGCGGGGCTGCTCGTCTGGCTCTAACTGCTAATAATCCTATCCTCTGCCCCTCTACCTCTGTGTTCTGATGCTATCGTTCAGGAAGGCTCACACAGACGACCCAAAACAAAGTCCAGATAGTTAAAGCAGCCAGCCCCTTGATCAGTGCACTTGAACCGACCAGAATCTTTTATCGGCTCGGAGTGAGCCCAAGGGACATAAGTAAATTTGAAGGGGATTACTGGAGACTGGTGTCCAAAACAGAACCTGATGTTATAGCTTGACTTGCCTAACTTTTACTGTTCATGGACATTAAGTGTACCGTTAAAAAAAAAGGAAATAAATTCTCAACGAATTATACTGACTGTTTAGAGTCAAATTTTATTATGCAGGATTCAGCTCAAGCAGTTTGCATCTAGCTCAAAATCAATTCTTAATTAATTCTTAAAAGTCAACAATCAACTCTATCTTAACTTCAGAATCAGAATAAATCAATCACTTAATCTTGATCAGAATGGTTACTTATGAGCTGGGTTGATGAAGAAGGGGCTTGAAATATCCAATTCTGTCCACAAATCCTTTTTTGGAAGAAAAGACTTCAAGTTGGTGCCTGGCCAGAAGCAACCACACCCAAAGTCCAGTCCATTTAAACTGCCTCCGTGAAGTGGAGAAAAAGGGGAAGTCCACAGAAGTATGTTTTCTGTCCTTCGGTCCTCTCTGTAATCCTCACTTCTTATTCCTGAACTCTTCTCTGACTTAGCCCAAAGTCCAAAGATAGAAATTCTAAAGCAAGGTCACATCCAACTTCAGTGGGCAGGGAGAATCCAGCAGAACTGTTTAAAGTCGAATTAATCGGGAGGGTTTGGTCCAGTCCTCTCAGCGGAGCAGTTCTAGTCTGGGGAAGAAGCTCCTGAAATTCTCGTACGATGTTTCTGTGCATCACCTTTTATAGTTTACTTTTTAAGACACATCCTAGTTCTAAAACATCATCATGACAGTTATCACCCCGTTCCTGATATCCTTTTAGGGTGTTTAACCCAGACATTACTTCATTTTTCATCTAATATAAGATTTTAAGTATTTTCCATGCCGGGCACATGTCTGAACATGTTTCTAACTTTGCTCTGCGCGTCTCCAGGCAACAGCTTTCAGTTCCTCATTTTACCCTTAGCTCAAGGATTTCGCAAGTTCCTCAACACACTGCTCCAGCCATCATTTCTGTTACACTTACACACATCATTTGATCGTAAATCATATACTTCATTCTCTAACGGTTCTATAAATTTGAATTATGATTGTACATTCAGCACCAAGCTTAGGCTAGCAGGCAATCAAGATCTCAATCCTCACTTCACATCATTTGACAGTTGGGATTCAAGTTTCATGGACTTTATGTAAATTAGGAGGGGTCAAAGGCAAGTGGGCAGTTATCATGTTTAGGATATAAAATGTTGGCCACTCTTTGTCTCAGCTCACCTCTCTCTGTGTGCTCTTCTCTTTCCTGTCCTCCTTTCCTGTTTCTGCATCTTTCTCTGTCTCTGTGTTTCCCTCTTCTCTTCTTTCTTCTTCTTCTCTTCTCTCTGTGTGTGTATCTCAGTCTCAGCTATGTTACTGTCTGTGTTTTGGTTTTTGTCTGTGTTCTGTGTAACTAATATGTCTAATAAACAGCCTGCACCGGAACCTGCTCGTCCCAGTGAGTTTTTGAATGTTTGGGGTTTAATTGGGTTTGAATCTTTGGCCCAAAGGAACCTGGAGACCCTAAGAAAATGTCACCGACAGTATTTTTGAGCCACAAGTCTTCTGTTCAGCAGATGTTTTATGTTCTCAGCAAACTTCACACAGCAGAGAGGAAACAAGGAATTCAAGGAGCACAGTGAGAATTTCATCAGCAGCTGTTTTCATGATTGTTATTTTTACAAAATCAGTATAAATACAGCTTCAATTCTGTAAATGTTGGGATGCTGTGCAAATTGTAAACAAAAACAATGATTTGCAAATCTCATAAACTCATATCTTATTCACAAGAGAACATAAAAAACATATCAAATGATTAAACTGAGATATTTTACTATTTCATGGAAAAATATTAGCTCATTTTGAATTTGATGATGGCTACACATTTTTTTTTTACACTTAGAGGATAATATTAAATAATATCATATAGACTTACTACTCTGTTTTAAAACTTTGAGTGTATCCTGTTCCAACAGCAGTGAGACCAAAGTTTGAAATATGTGATCTTTAGCAGCTGGAAGCTCAACATAATTCAAAATGCCAGACTTCCTGTTGGGTTTAGGGCATTGGACCCTGAGGTCTGTTTTGTTCATCTAGACATGTTACATATGTGTACCAAATTTCATACATGTACGTGAAACGCATCAGTGGGAATTGAACTAAAGGTGGTGCTGTAGAGCCATTTTGAAAGGGCCATGCCTGAAAACATTAAAATACTTAAAATTTCATGAGTTTTTGACCATGTTTAGGTCCTCAAAAAAGCAATTCATTTGCCTGAATGTCCAAAGCAGTTACAATAGGACCTGAGCACAACCTGAACCTGAGCACAAGTCAGCAGTGTTACATGAGGAAGTACTAGTATCAGTACCAGCAAATACTTTTACTGTATCTGTCTAAAGATTTCCATTAGGTAAAAAGGAACATGATAATTACTGTAATATGCAAGCTGATGAATGTGTTTCATGATTTTTGTCGCTTTTTAACCACTTTACACATCTGTAGTTTGGTGGAAAGTTTCATCTTTTAACATTTGAACGTTTTATGTTTGTGGCTGATTTTGGTTTGCTGTATAAAATGATCCACAAACCAACATCACAGCCACTGAAACAGTTTGTAACAACACGCGTTGGCTCGAGGTGAACAAGAGCTTCCACTGGAGGAGGCTGATGTTAAACTTCAGTGTTGGACAAACTGTTTGTGTTAAGGCAGCTGGTTTGTGGAATTCAGAGTATCAGAGAGCAGCACCGTTAATTATTTTAAATTCAGCCTGAAATCAGGTGTGAAAGCCTCCCAGCTCTGCAGTCAGAGAGGGACGAACATGAATGTCGCAGCCTTGTTTAACATGCTTTAAGTTTGGTTTATGGTTTATTTACACACACTCACCAGACACTTTAGTAAGTACACTTTGCTTACTGGTTGGACCCACTTTTACCTTCAGTATTGCCTTAATTTTTCATGTCATACATGGTTCATATTGGCAGCAACTGACACACACACACACACACACACACACACACACACACACACACACACACACACACACACACACACACACACACACACACACACACACACACACACACAGGGTTGAGGTTAAATTGGGCCAGAACGATCTGATAGGCAGATTAATGCATATTACTGTCTAATTAGTTAGCTTGTCGTGTGCTGTAGCCTGGCATTGCTTCTGCTGACAACATGGAGATACTTGCTCAACAATAACAAAATGTCATTCCCCAGCCTGTTTGCACCTTCAACCTTCAACACCTTATTTCTTCTCATCCCCATGTAAAGTTGTGCTATACACACTTTTTCCTGTATTTGTGACATTCATAGTATTTCAGCATCTGCAAACAAACAAGAAAATCACATATAATTCATATTTCTGCAAATATTTGTTTTTCTTTTTGTTTTCATTTGTTTTATAGTGGATGCTATCAGCCAAGCCAAGCCAAGCCAATTTTATTTATAAAGCACTTTAAAAACAGCAAGCACTGACCAAAGTGCTGAACAAGGAAAACAAGACAACAATACACAAGGGAAGTGCAGATAAAAATAAATAAATAAATAAAAATAACATAGGATAAAAGCAACAATAACATACATAGTTTATCAAGAATCAAATAATAAAACAGTATAAAATAACTAGGTGAACTAAAATACAAAATAAATACACAACAACTAAAATCAGCATCTCAAACCTGGTCAAAATCCAGGTGAAATAAGTGGGTCTTAAGAGAGGTTTTAAAAGTTGTCAGTGAAGAGGCCTGTCTAATATGCAATGGGAGCGAGCTCCATAGTTTAGGGGCTACCACTGCAAAGGCTCTGTCCCCCCTAAGCTTCCGCTTTGTCCTCCGTGCGTCCAAGAGCAGTTTATCAGCTGATCTGAGCGAGCGGGAAGGGGAGTGTAGATGCAGTAACTCAGAGAGGTACGATGGGGCAAGGCCATTTAAAGACTTAAAAACAAATAAAAGGATTTTAAAATGAACTCTAAAATAAACAGGCAACCAGTGCAATGAAGATAAAACAGGGGTAATGTGCTCCCTCTTACGTGTTCCAGTCAAAAGCCGTGCGGCAGCGTTCTGGACCAGCTGAAGACGAGCCAATGAGGACTGGTTTACGCCAATATACAAAGAGTTACAGTAATCCAGCCGGGACGTAACAAAGGCGTGGATTACTGCTTGAAAATGATTTTTTGACAAGATGGTTTTAATCTTGGCGAGCTGTCTCAGGTGAAAGAAACTGGATTTCACCACAGCAGTAATCTGACCCTCTAACCTAAGACTCTCATCCATCTTAACACCCAGATTTGTGACCATGGGTTTTACATACTGGGATAAAGGACCCAGATCAACAGAAGTTGGCACCCCAGTGATGCCCGAACAGAAAACGATCGCCTCCGTCTTATTTTCATTAAAATGCAGGAAGTTCAAAGCCAACCAAGCTTTGACTTCATCGAGACACTTTGTCAGAGTACATAAACTGAATAAAATATATCCAGATTATCTGTTTCTGTGAATCTAAATTTTAAAATAAATATAAAATCAGTTTTTAAAACCAATAAAATATCAAGATTTTCTGATCTAGTAATTTATGATGGAGTATGATAACTCTCTGTGGTATCTACTCCAGCCAGTGACGTGCAGTCAGGGGAGGCAGGTGAGGCACGGCCTCACCTGTCATCGTGGAAATATAAAATTAAAAAATAAATTAAATGGTTATATTCATTCAGTGATTTGTATTTTAAAGTTCTTTTCCATTTAACTACACCATTTTTAGATTAGTTTTTTCAAAATCGCTGAATTTTCGCATTTGCCGGTCAAATACTAAGAGACGAACGGTGAGGCACCAGCCCGGCGAGCCGCACCACGGATTGCGCAATCCGTGGTGCGGCTCAGTATAGTCATTGCCAATGACTACTAACTGTGCTGGCATGCTATGCAGTGAGACCGGATTACTTTCCCTTTGCATGTGGCTATTAAAATGTTCTAACACTTTTACTATATGAACTAAATTTCCATATTTTAGCTGGTGTATATAATGCACAGTTTTTTTTTTGTTTTTTTCATTAACAACTGTATGTGTGTGTAATGCATTCTTGTGTTGAGCGATCATGAAACTGCTGCGAAGAGACACTAGGTGAGGCACGCAGTTCTCGTGCCTCATGGTAGGGGGCGCTGGTGATCCCAGGGACTCTACGACTCCTCGGCGGCAAGCTACCATAAACAGTTTAGCAAGGCCAGTTAGTTTTTCCTGTTGCTTGGCCTTATGTTCAACATGGAAGATTACATAACTCAACTGAAAGAATTTTCTAAACTGGACTTTCAATCGAAGCAGAAGATAATAATTAAAGGAAGACCAACACCGGAGCTAAAAGGTTTGCTTCAGACTATGTTAATGTTAAACAAAACAACTGTTGCCAATCAAATGGTGAATAAGCTATATGTTTGTAAATCTGATGTGATGACGTCAGTGCCTCACCAGTCACGACCCTCACCGCACGTCACTGACTCCAGCGTAGTATTGGCACATACATACTAAGGTTTGGGGTGGGGGAGCTATGCGCTTTACTGACTGCCCTTCTAGTTATTTATTGTAATGAAGCTTAAGTGGGAGGAAGTATTATTTTGACAGAGTATCAGTGAATCCTCACAGAATGGTTATGAATTGTACTGTGTGAGCTCCAACATCACTGTGCAAAGTGTGTTTGTAGCTCTTCACAGCAGTTTTATTCGTCCACAGAAAGTATCAACCCCTCTGTGAGTACAAAATGAAGGCATGTGTATTAGAGGAAGTAGAAGATGTGTTTTTTGTGTCTGAGGGAAACTGAGGCCTCAGAAAGTACATTTAAAACCAAGCTTGTGTGCGATGTTGTGCGACAGTTTTCATTGTGAGGGAGTTGAACCCACAAGAGTAATGTGGGGATTTTTTTATTTGTGCAATACCACGAATAGTCAGTAGGAGGCAGTAGGATGCTCATTAATGGAGCTCTCTTTTACAAGACTAAGATCTTTTTTTAGTCCAGCCGCTCTGTTCTTCCTTCCTTTCAAACTCAGCTCAGACAACTGCAAACTGCCGTCAGCTGTTCACTGCAAACATATCAGTGTTTGTTGTACAGAAGTTTACACAAATTAAATCATATCACATCAGGCTTCTATGGTTCTTTGCAGATTCTGCACTGTGCCCACAGTGCCTCTCATGTGGTGTGTGGAAATATAGAATAACATGTACATACTGTGAAGTGTCAGATCCCAGTTTTATCCACGTGTGGAAGTCTGGAGCCAGATCTCCAAATAATGCGTCTGAATTTCTAAAACTAGAAGTATTAGAAATGTACAGATACTATTTAAGCTGGTAGTACGGGCTTAAACAACCTTCTCGTTCCACATGATCTGTTGCACTTGGTAAATGTTAGCTTGTACTAATAGGCACCAGTGATTTATTAATTTTAAGGACTAGAACAAAGGATATGAACATTCAAAGATATAATACTCATACACTACTTTTTACCTTTACTGTTTTCAACTTTACCACAAAGTTAAAACTGAATGTCCTCAATTTAGACTTAAATGCAGACACTTTATTTAAGCAATTTATCAGGGGTAAGCATGCACATCAATCAGATAATATGAATTTAAACATTAATCTATTCAGTTCTTGTCATTAACTAATCAATCCTGGGCTAATGCTGATTTCTAAATACTGTTCTAAAATGAAAGAGTGGAGGTGTTACACCTGTACCCACCACTTAGTTCCCTGCTGGCCGTACCCAAAATAATCCAAATAATCCAGAGAATCCTTCAGCTCCATTCAGGTTAATCCAACACAGCGAAAGCAAACAGAAAAACAGCCAAAAATCAGAATCCCAAATCTTAAGTTGTTGGTTATCCTCTTGTGTTCCTTGTTGAATCTTCACACCACAGAGTCCAGTTCTTCACTTTTATATTCTCTTTTTGGACAAACACTACCTCCCCCACTTCTCTCTCGCTCTCTCCTTGGGGCGAGAGTAGCGAACACCCTATGAGTCACATCCTGTTGACTTCACTCAGAAACTTTCCACATAAGTCCAGTGCAGGCTAAACTCACTCTATTCAAATCTAGCAGAGCTCTTACATTCATTTTATTGCTTTGGTTACATTGATCACATTTTGTTATTCAGTTTAAACACAACTTCATTTCAATCTGATTTATCATTTGCATAATCACATATGAATTTGATCTTTGACGAAGGCCCAAAAGCTCATCCTTTATGTTTGTATTCAGACAGATGCAAACTGTTTCATTTTAATTATATTAGCTTTTTTACAGATCCATGATTTACCTACAGCACTCATCCCTCCTTTTGAACACTATAATTACACTTTACATGTTCCTCAGTAAACTGAAAGTATTTCCTTCATATTTTAGGCTCACTCAGTCTGCACGTCAATCAAGGCTCTGCTACACAATATTCAACCACATCCTCAGCTTTACTCATCTCTGCTTCATGATCAGCCACCAGATGAAGATAATTTTAATTATTTTACCTTTCACCAACTGTTCATGATGTAAATACAGTAAAGAGACTTTATCTTATATTCTTAAAATTACAGTGAAATTAAAAGACATTCATGTAAAATCTGATAAAGCTGATTATAAGATTTATGCGGCTCAACTGTGATGATTTCATGTGTGATAATATTTAGGAACAAAAACTGAAAAAAAACAACAAACTTTAGAGCTTTTGAGCAGATTGTTTTGACCCATGTGTGCAATGCCTATATGTGTGTAACAGACTTGTTTACTGTCTATTCTGCCTCAGGTTTATTTTTATCTATACAAAGAGTTCATGGTTTCTGTCTGGGCCAGCAAAGAGGAAATGCAGCCTGTGGCTTCAGCCTAAAGTCTTCCGTCTAGCAGATGCATTATTTCATGTTACCAGCAAACAGCAGAAAGTTAATTTAATTTAATTTAATTTAATTAATTTAATTCTAGTTTATTTTACTCCACAAAAAAAAACTCAAACTACAGCAAACAATCTGCATTTGGATTGTTCCTGTTTCTCTCCAGCTCTATGCTCCCATAGATTTAGGGTTTAGATTTATATTCAACAGCATCGCAGCGATATGCAAACTGAGCCTGGTAGATATGGAAAAAAAAAAAAAAAAACGTGTGTGTGTGTCACACAGATTGTTGCTTGGTTACAAGCAGAAACTGAGAGACGCTGCATGCTCACAAGAAAAGGACTTGATCACAAGGAGCCCACACCCTAAAACATACAGTGCAGAGTATGTTTTATAGTCCTTTTACACTCTCATGAGGGGCACAACTGACTAAATTAAGGTCTGTGAGTAAGGTTTGAAATGACATTATAAACATATCCATAAGTATTTACTGGTGTCATAAATCAAATGAGCACTGGCAGAGGAGTCACCCTCTGCTGATGAAAAATGATGCAGCTTTGAATGAAACAATAATTTCAAATCTATTTGTGTTCTGTGTATTCTGTAAGTCCTCTTAACGTGCTGTCAGACTACTGTGAACATTTTTATGTGGATAACTGAAAAATAACCACATAGCTACATCTCTTCTGTACCATCCCTGTATGATTCCTTCAAAAACAACAAAATAAAAACAAAAAAGATCTCATTTTCTTTTTCTGTTTTTATCTTCAGCTTGCAGAAGTAAGATGAGGAGGAACCATTTAAGCTAAATGCTGACTAGCCCTGATATCTGAGAGCAGAGGGAGCTCAGCTTGCTGTTCTGATGTTACTGCAGACACAAAACTTTACTGATAATCCATTTCCTCATGGAAGCCAGTCATTTTTATTAAAAGTACTGTGTTATATGAATTGTACTTTAATTGCTATACTCACCATTAATGAGAGCTGCATGATTATGGTTAAAAAAAAAACTTAAAAATTGATTATCACCAATTATTTTGGTTTATATTGAGAACATGGGGCAGCACGGTAGCATGGTGGTTTGCATGTTCTCCACATGTCTGTGTGGGTTTTCTCCAGGTACTCCAGTTTCCTCCCAAAGTCCAAAGACATGCAGTTACTGGGGTTAGGTTAACTGGTCATTCTAAATTGCCCACAGGTGTGAATGGTTGTCGGTCTCTCTGTGTTGGCCCTGTGACAGGCTGGCGACCTGTACAGGGTGTACCCTGCCTATTGCCCTGTGACAGCTGGGATAATGCTGTCACAGGGCAATATGCTGGGATAAGTGGAAGAGAATGGATGGATGGAGTGAGGACATGATTATTGATTCAATTTAGTAACAAAATTCTTTAATTGGATTATTATTATTTTTGGAGCATGTAGTCCCACATTCCTGCTGATGTGCAAATGTTTGCATAAAAATGCAAACAAAATTTAGAAAATATCAGCACGCTGTTTAAAATGTCAATAAAAACAGAGTGCAATGATTTGTAAATGTCATAGACCCAAATCTTATTCACAACAGAACACAGAAAACATCAAATATTTAAACTTAGAAGATGTTCCAATAATTAAAATATTAGGCTGTAAATCTTGTTTGTTTATTTAAGTATGTATTTATTTATTTTAGTTGAGAAAAGGATGGAAGATAAAACATTTGAAAATTAAATGCAAGACATGTAAAGTATGTTACATATTTGAAGAAATCATATGGATGAGTTACATAAAATTGATTGACAACATGTAGTTTTTAACAAAGTCATAATTAAGTGTCTCAGTTTTTGCTTCTCATCATCTAATTTGTTTTCATTTCATTTTTTTACATTTAATCAGATGTTCAGGTTGTCCTCAGAGTAAACATGTCAACACTACTGTCCTTTGATTTGCTATCAGACAATAACTGAGACAATAAATGTAAATATAAATTTAAATGTTGTCTTCAGTTTGTGAAATGTGCAGGTCTTTTTTTTTATTTCAACCACACAAATAGTAATTTCCTGTGTTTGCTGTGACCAAACTGTAAAACAGGAACTCCACCACAGCACGAGCACATTTACAGATCAATGCTAAGATTAAAGGAGCCTTTTCATGATGGTTCTGCATGATAATATTTGTGCTAACAGTCACATAAAATACAAGCCTACGTGTTTTTATGCAGCCTGATGGAAGCATCTTAACACACTTCCTCTTATAAACAATGAAAATGAAAAACAAATGCATTCAAAAGACTCCAAAGTAGAAACTCAGTCTAATGAATGTTATGAGCTTTTATTATAATACCTAATGGCTCCATCTAACTGCATGTCTGCATTATGACTCTGATGGAAAAGAATGAAACATTTCAGAAAGATGGAAAAAGAAGAGGAAGATCTGTGATCAGCTAACAATACATCTGCAGTGCTAATCAGGTGGTACAGAACGAACCAGACCATCACTAATGAACCATCACAGTGAAAGAGACAAAAAAAAAGGGTGTTTCTTGGACAGGTCACACAAAGAACAAATAAACCTGTAACACTGAGATTTACTGAAGAAGATGAAAAGAACGTTGAGCACACTTTGATCAGATGAGACCAAAATTAATTTGTTCAGCTGGGGTCCAGAACAGGACCATAAGTGGAGGTACAAGGAGCTGAGTGTTGGGGAGATGACATTTATAGATGGCACCATGAATGCCTGTGGATATACCAGAACTCCCAAAGCCTGCCGAAGAGGAATATTGCAGCATGATAATGATTCTCAGGACACTTCAAAAATCACACAAGAGTTTCTAAAGAAGAAAACTGAAAACTGTGACCTGCAAACACCTTTGTATATTATAGAGAACGGTAACAACATTTATGCTTGCAATAAACAGGAAAGGTAAAAACATCACCCAGCTGCTGCGGTCAGAGCCACAGGAGCTGTTTGAGGTGGGCGTGAAAGGAAAAGAAGAAGAGAGAGAATACAGACAGAAGAAGAAGAAATGCAGCTCGTCTTTGTTCGCCTTTTATTATTTATGCAAAGTAGAACACTGAGATCAGAGAGCAGCAGGGTGGATGTGAGGATGGGGCACTCTTTGCTCTGCATGACGGGGTTATTGAGTAAGTAGATTCCTGCCATGGTTTGAATGGCACTGATTCATGAACATGTTTCTCCTTTGTGAGACTTTCAGAGCATCACCTGTTTGACCTTCATCTGAGCGTCTTTGTGATTTTTATGATTAATAAAGGAAAATGTTGGCTTGTGTTGGACACACACCCACACACACACACCCACATATATATATGATATATACAATGAGATAGATTATATATATATATATATATATATATATATATATATATATATATATATATATATATATATATATATATATATATATATATATATATATGTATATATGTTTAGATCTGTTTCTGTGTGGAAAATAAATGCTGAGTCTGAGCTTTAAAAAGTGTTTCAGATTTTGTTTTAATTACACTCACTGACTTTGTTTTTCTCTCTGCTGATGTGCTTGTTCAACTCAAAGTCAGCATCTTCATGAAAGCAAAGCAGACTTAAGCCAACTCCCAAAAAAATGAGTCATTTATAGAAAAGAAATAAAAACAATATTTAATATGAGAGCATTTTATGAAGGCCTACAACTTTAAGTTGTTTACATGGTATTAAGACTCTGTGTACTCTGTGAGTGGAGTGATACCATCACACTGACTGTATCGTGTAAGTTGGAGACTTTTCATCCCAATTATCTAAATAAGGCCACTTATTACAACTTTGTAGTTTTTCTTTTTTGTTGTTGCTTGGTAAACTATTTTGTTTTAATTCTGGCAACAACTTAACCTTAAGAAGAGCTTTTTATTCACAGTGAAGAGAGCAAAACAAGTCAGAGCAACTTCTCTGCTGTGCAGCAAAAAATCTGTGA
Source organism: Archocentrus centrarchus (assembly GCF_007364275.1). Lineage (NCBI taxonomy): Eukaryota > Metazoa > Chordata > Actinopteri > Cichliformes > Cichlidae > Archocentrus > Archocentrus centrarchus. Next base: position 66,919 of record NW_022060169.1, read on the forward strand.
TGGACAAAGTTAAAACTGATGTGAGCACGTAGGGCAGGTGTAAATATGATGCAGTCCTCCATCCAAGTGACAATCTAATCACCTTTTTCCTTTCAACTCAACAGCAGCAGGTAAACCCAGAGCCACACTGACAGCACAAAGCTCAATCATACCAGCAGGGGGCAGCGTGACACTGAGCTGCTCTGTGGAGGGCTCTGCTGGCTGGAAGTTTGACTGGTTCAGACATGATTCAGTCTCTTCTGAAGCTCAGCTCATGAGAGGAAATGAAGCAAACAGAGATATTAGAGTCTCACAAGGAGGTCTGTACCACTGCAGAGGAGGGAGAGGAGATCCAGCTTTCTTCTCTGAGGACAGCAATGAAGTCACTGTGGAGGAAACTCGTGAGTTTCATTCTTATATTTCTGATGATCATTATGTGATCTGTGCTAACTGCTAAGCTGAGGAAGACTTTAAACTTTGAATTTTTAAAATTAAAATTAAACAGGAATGTTGGGAGAGACATACAGATGCAGGAAAGGGCCACAGGTCAGACACAAACCTGGGCCGCAGGCACCACTGGCATGTGGCATGCATGGTCCCCTGCTCATCCGCTGAGCCAACCTGGCAACCCCCCAGTAAAGGTTTTAATGGTGATTACAGGAACAAGCACTGCTGTTTTGGACACTAGATCACTCCACCTGAGCTCACATCTTTGCTCTTTTGTGTGTAAACAGACTCCACGTTAAACTATAACAGCATTTTCACTACTGCTGTTGTGTTATCGGTTGTTTGGTTGGGAAAACTGGAGGCTGCATGGGCTTAATGTTGTAATACTCTTTATTCATGCGCATGTCCCTGAATACATTATTGCAGCTCATTTTTTAGTCACTAATGTGTGTAAAAGACTCACATGGTGAGCTCTACAGAGTTGTGCATTAAACTATTATAATTGAGTTACTCGATAAATTGTTGCAGCCTTAGATAGCTCTATGAAAGCTTACAATTGTGATCAAAAGGTTTCATCACTCCTCATGGGCATGAATGCCATGGTAGTTTGGCGGCTTTAACAATTTCTTTGAACTGGCCAAGGCCCATTAACTTCTCATTAGTGATCATGATTGACTCCAACTGGTAGTTCCACTTTGCCAAGCTTTGGAAGAAAACCCAAATTGAGAGGAAATTTGTTTAGGATGTAGGAACAACCCAAGAACCACCAATGCTCATCTGCTGGAACACCAGCATCACTGCCCTCAGTGAAGTGAGTTTTACATCACCATGGACTGGGAGGGTGCTGATCAAGAAAGAAGCTCCTGCTTCAAAATCAACACCTTCAAGCTTGACTGACATTAGCAGCGGCTCACATGGACGAGCCAAATGCTTTCTAAAGATGGTCAGATCTTATGTTCAGATGAGAAAGATTGAGCTATTTGGCCACAATGACAAGAGTCTATCCAGAATTGTGCCTGAAGCTTCTTGCTGGCTACCAAAAGTGTCTGGTTGAGGGTGCAACTCACTAAGGGGCATTTAACCAAATTTTAGTGGCTGTGTATGTATTTGGGGCTGTATGTATAATTTTGATCCAGTGTGGATGCTGCAGGGTTCTTTCTTAAACTTCTCCCAACAGGTGAAGCAAAGAATGAAGGCACAGACGATGTTCTTAGCATGTCATTTATTTTGTCACCTCTCAAGTGTAAAAAAAGGAGTATTTACAAATAAATAAATAAATAAATAAAAATTGACAAAAACTAAAAGTGGGGAAAAACACTATATATACTCTATATAGAAGGTCAAAGTTACTGAACTGAGTTCCTTCATAACTCAGCAGCCTTAGTGGCCATACACAAATTACCCTTGCTGTAACAGCCTCCCTTTAAACCAGTTGCTCCTCCCACTAGGTATGATGCTTACCCTCAGAAATACACGTTATTGCCAAAAGTACTCACTCACCCATCCAGCTCATTAAATCCAGGTGTTCCAGTCACTTCCATGGTCACAGGTGTATAAAACCAGCACCTAGGCATGCAGACTGCGTCTACAAACATTTGTGAAAGAATGGGTCGCTCTCAGGAGCTCAGTGAATTCTAGCGTGGCAGTGTGGTAGGATGCAATACATTCAGTCATGAAATTTCCTCACTACTAAATATTTTACAGTCAGCTGTTAGTGGTATTATAACAAAGTGGAAGCAATTGGGAACAATGGCAACTCATGATTCATGATTCACATTCAGGAAGATTTGACTCATTAACTTTGGTGATTCAGGAACCGACCAGCTCTAGAAAATATTTCTTTTAACACGTTTGCCTGGTAAAACATTACATTCATTACAGACCCAGAAAGCTGCTCTGCATTCTTGGAGTTACATGTGAAACAATTATTATTACTGAGCTGTGACTATTAACAGTAACTCAGCAAAGCTTCTCTGCTATAGCTGTAAGAGAGCCATCATCAACCAGTGAAGGCTGAGATTAGATCTGATTATAAATGGTTATACTGGGGACAGGTACTGTTCCTAGTAGTAATCAATCACTAGTTAATAGTTACCAAAACTGTTTGCAAAAAAATCTTTTTTTATTTCATAAAATTGTTTTGCAACACCAGGTTAAAATATAATAGAATCAATAAAAGTCTTCTAATAGAAACAACAACCAATGAAAAGAGCAGCGAGAAAATAATGAGAGTGAACAATTAATTACTTTCCAACAGAACCTGTCCTCACTGTGTCTCCATCATGGCTGAGTCCTGGAGCCTCAGTAACTCTGAACTGTGAGGTTGAACATCCGTCTGCAGGATGGAGCTTCTACTGGTATAAAGCTGTTCCTGATCTATCAGAGAAATCCTACAGTTATGAGCTGCTACCTGATGGCAGTGGGACTGCACAGGACTCCTACATCATTGATGGACAGACACACACAGCAGGATATGTGTGTAGAGCTGGAAGAGGAGACCCAGAGTATCACACTGATCACAGTGAACCAAAGTTTGTCTGGTCTGCAGGTCAGTTTGTTTCTCATCCTTTCAATAAGCTGATGTTATGTTTCTTTACCAGTTTCTCTCTTTCACTGAGATTCAGTCCGTTAAAACTCATTTATATGAAAAGAAGAATCCATCTTTTAATTTCTTACTGTGATCAAGCCAAAATGAATTTCTTTGTTTCCTGCTTTTATAACCTTTTCAATCATGATGATAGCAGGAAACACCAAAGACATATTCAGTGCTGTGCAAAAGTCTTTAGCCACCCCTCATTTTTAAAAAAATATTTTGCTTCTAAGGAGCCAAACTTTCTTGTGATCACCACAACCAAGGAGGTCATGTTTAGTCAACAGATTGATCTGAACCTCAAAATTATAATGTAGACATATTTAAAGGTGTGTTTCTTACTGCTATTGTTTATATTGACAATATTTAGGAAATTATACTGGTATGTGGGAATTCTACATATTGATCACTGCATCCATATATCAGGTCACATTTGACCTCTGACCTCACTTTTACATTTCATATCTGCCTTTCTTTCAAGTGGACCCTAAAATGTGTTAAATCTTTAAAGTGTTGCCAAGAGAGAGAATGAGCTGCTAGTTAGTTAGAAACATACTGCAGTATAATATTATGTTATAAGCTCAAGTTATTCATGTCTGCTTATTTATGAATCAGTGCCCATCATCCATTACCCTCTCCTACATAATGTTCATATACAAAATACAATATTATTTCCTTAAAAGTAAATACTGTCCACAGTGAGCTGCCTTGGCAGAGGTTTGTGGTCTGAGTGCTTCTGTTTTTAAAGTGATCTTGAACAATAGTTCTTCAGGCTTTCTGTGTCATAGTCCTCTACTGGTGTGTCTTTCTTTGGAGACTCTAACTGTCCCTGAGTCCAGGAGGAGCTCAGCTGAGGTTTCTTTGCCTTCTGAATGGAGCCAGATTTCTGCGCCTCAGCCTGACCACCTGCTCCTCATCAGTCTCATTAATGACCTGCATTTAATGGCCAGCTCCCCTCACCCAGTCTCTGACAGATTGCTTGCTTATGCTGCTCCTCAGCAGAGTCTCCTACCTGCTTCTATCAAGCTGGTCGGTTTCTCCTACAAGCTTCTGTTGTTTCTTGATCTTGATGCCATGATGTTGTGTTTTGAAGAAATCCTTCGCCGACACAGTCTCAATGAATAACACAAGGTTTATTACAAAAAAGACAATGTCAAAACAGACGCTCGAGACATCTGGGTGAGAGAAAGCCAATGATCTTCTGCACACCCCGAACAAAGAAACTTACAGCGTTATATAGGCTTTAACATATGGTAGACATGCTGCCACACAGACTGGTTCAAACCAGCTTTCTTGGGGGGGGGGTCAGAGAATCCTGAGTTTTACAACTTTCCTTATTTGGTAAAGATAAACAGTGAAGATGAGCTCCCAAACTGAGAGGCCCCTTGCTGGAATGTTCCTATATGTTTAGGAGACAACATACATGCAGTTTCACATAGGCATTTAAGACACTACACTTCTTTCACTAACATCCACACTCACCTCACCTACTCACCTGCCTGCTCACCTTCCAACACCCTCTGCTCCTACGGAAAGACAATTCGGGGGCCTCCCCCTCAGGAAATCTCCTTCAGCCCTCCAAGTAAAGCTCTTTGTTCACTCTCACTAACTGGACTCACTGCCTGGACCCCTCGGACTGATAGTGCTCTCCTCTCCTGTGGACAGTTCAGTTTCCCAGAGACGCCTTAGACACATCTCTCACAGTTCATGTTCATTCTGTGCAGTAAAGACTTTTGAACATTTTAATTCAGTCTCCTGGGGGCAGCACAGTGGTGCAGTGGTTAGCATTGTTGCCTCACAGTTAGAAGGTCCTGGGTTCAAATCCATCATCCAGTCAGGGCCTTTCTCTGCAGAGGTTGCTGCTCCCTTTGTGTCTGCGTACTTCTCTCCAGGTACTCTGGCTTCCTCCCACAGTCCAACTGTAGTTAGTGAGGATAGATCAGATAAATGGTGATTCTAAATTGCCCATAGGAGTGAATGGTTGTGTGTTTCTCTGTTGGGCCTGGGACAGACTGGCAACCTGTCCAGGTGCCCCTGCTTCTTGCCCAATGACAGCTGAGATAGACTCCAGGCCCCCTGCTACCCTGAAAAGGATAAGTTAAAGGAAGTGGATAAATGGTGTTTCTGTGGTTTGTGATGGGTACGTTTAAGAGAAGCAACATGCAGAATAAGAGAAAGAAGTCATTTACAAATGAGAAGTGTCATGTAAACACAATACAGGAAACTGTGGGTCTACTGGACAGTAGATGGAAGCAAATGGTAGCAGACATCCTGCTGTGTTATGAAATTACCTGCCATTAAAAAAATTAAGCTGCCTCTGACCCTATGAAAGCTGGGATAGGCTCATTTATTTATTTCCTTGTTTAGCCACTTAAAACTGACCTACAACTCATTGAAGCATAAAATGTCCTTCAAGAAGCCTGGAGAACATTTCCTGAAGACCATTTAAAGAAATGACAAGAAAGCTGCCAAAGAGAGTTCAGGCTGTGTTGAAGATAAAGGTGATCACACCAAATATTGACTTTAATTTCATATTAATTACTCAACAGACAAGATGTACAATTGACTGAAGACACTTTTCTTAGTGGTCAAGTGGATGTACAGAAAAAAAAACTGAAATATATGAAGACCAGGAACATCTTTGGGTAAAGAAAGGCAGCAGGCAGTTTAACATAAATGTGAAGAAAACACTGACTACAGGTGGCCAATAAATGTTTTTCTCACATCAAAGATTTTGTTGTTCTTGGTATTGAAGGTACAAATTTTAGGTTGGCCAAAACAAATATTGTATCTTCTTAATCTGTTAATAAGAAATACTTAACATCTGTGAGCTTTGTCTCCTCCCTGCATGTTTCCAGATGTTCATTCAGCAGCGTCTCTCACAGTGAGTCCTGACAGAGTGCAACACTTCACCTCTGACTCTGTCTCACTGACCTGTGAGGGAAACTCTGCTGAGTGGAGAGTGAAGAAGTTCACTGAGGACGGCCGACTGAACTCTGACTGTAGGACAATGACTGGATCCACATGTAACATCAACACATCACAGTCAGATGCTGCAGTGTACTGGTGTGAGTCTGGATCAGGAGAGTTCAGCAGTGCAGTCAACATCACTGTACAGAGTATGTTATTATACTTTTTTTTTCAGTAAAAAATTCGAATTTTAGACAATTTTCGGCATCTCACCAAAGCAGCAAAATGCTCTTGATTGTTGGTCTCATTTCACTCAATCTTTTAAACTAGTTAAGCAAATTTGTAAAGTGCACAAATAACTGTTATATTTTCTTTTTTCAATAAACCACAAAGAAGGTCAAGATGTGTCATCAGAGTGTATCATGTAAAAAGGTGCAGTTGTATCAAAGGTTCTGCTGTATGTGAGTTCTCCTCAGTGCAGAGCCAATCAGGGAGTTCAGAGCAGCAAACTTTCTTTATTTACCTGCACTGTGCACAGCTCCATGAACTACTCTGCTCCACCTCTCCTCCTGCAGCTGTGCTCAAACCACACCTCACTGCTACAGCAGCCTCATATAAAAATGAATAATTATCTAATTTAATCAGCTGCTTGTTAGAATTGTGCAGAGCTTCATTATCAAGAATGAAAACATGGCACCAAAAACAAAAATACAAATGATAAAGTTCAGATCTTGAATCTTTGGGGAATCATTTAAATAATTTCTTGTGGAATGAAGAACTGTTTGTTTTGCTGTCCCAGTAAAAACTTCCACCATCACAGTTTCCAAAGAGAACTCAGTCACAGATTTTTCCTTACTGTGATGAAGGTTTGGTTTAGGGAAGATTTTTGTCATCTGAACTTAACCTCTTCCATCCTGGAGCTCCTTGTACTGGTCTGTTAATAAAAAGCAAGCGAAGCCAATTTTTGCAGGTTTCTGAGTGCAGCAACTTAAACTTAATTCTTAGGCAATTATACTTTTAATGAGCCGTCAGATCCTGAGCCCAGACATCATTTCTTAAACCTCTTGTAAAAAATATTGATCTTAAGTTTGGCTCACAGATCAAATCAGGCTTTCTTCAATTAAGACTTTTAACTAAAGTTAAACCAGGTCTTTCTATCACAGAAAGTCATTCATGCTTTTATTACATCCAGACTGCTGCAGTTCATTATATGTTGGACTGACCATAACAGTAATATCACAGTTACAGCTGCTTCAAAATGCTGCTGCTGGTCTCCTGACAGGTACCTGGAAACAGTTTTAGTTTTGACAGAAAATTTTGATTAGATTTAGTCATAGTCTTTGGATGAAAATGTAATTTAGTTTTAGTCATAATTTTGTCATCTGAATAGTTTTAGTTTTAGTCTAGTTTTAGTCGGCCAATTAGAATATATTCGACTGAATCTACCGTCGATTTAGTCAAATAAAACATAAAGGGTGTAAAATGCTTTTTCTTCAGTTCCCTTGAATTAGTCATTATACACACTTACACAAAATTAAACATTTATTAAAAGTTATGGAACAATGCTTGAAAGACCAATACACATAAACATATTGCACAAACATCTTTATTTACCTGACCCTGTTTATTGAGCATAACAATAAAATATTGATGAGTAGGCCTGCTCTGCCTGGAAAATTCACAGGCTAGCGTGGCCTTCCAAGGTTTAGATCAAATTGTACAACTGTGCGTTTGATTGGATGTTTTCCTAATTTGTCCCGCCCTTTTGCAAAATTAAATCAATTGTGATTGGATGTCATCCTCACCAAGCATTTCCATCTCATTTTGATTTGTTGACAAAAGTGTCAATTTATTTCGTCATTTTTTAAAATCCTTTTAGGTAGTTTTTATTTCGTTTTCGTCATGAAAAAAAGGGTTGTGACGAAAATAGTTGGTCAACGAAATTAACACTGTGTGGAGGCTTGATCATGTTTTTCAGTTGTTGCACTGTGAAAGACAGGAAGTGCTTGCATGGGTTTGCTCCAGGTTATCAATCAGATCTTCTCTAATCCCGTCCCATGCTGCTCACTTAGCTGCAAATATCAACAGCTTCTAGTTATTCCTAATTGCTGATTGGCTCGTAGGTGACCACTCATTCTGAGTCACAGCTCTGAAACTCTGGATTAGGTCATCATCCTCCTTTTCTTCAGATCAGTGGAAAACAAGCTTCTTCTCATGAAGTTTTTCAGCTTCAGATTACTTTCTGTTTATTGTGTCAGTGTATCTCATTTACTATTGTAGTTCACGATGTCAAAATTGTAGTTTCATGATGTGGTTGAAGAAATCCTTCGCCGACAGTCTTAATGTATAACATAAAGTTTATTTACAAAAAAGACAATGTCATAACCGATGCTTTGTAGAGCCATCGGGGGACAGGAGGCCCAATCTTCCTAACTCCCTTGAACAAAGGGGCAACAGACATTATATAGTGTTAGCAACCCCCACATCCTCAGCCTCCTAACCTATAGCTGAACATCTGGACAATCCCTTATATGGAAAGCCAGAGATCCTACAAGGACATTCTATACATTCCTTCTGTGGGGGAAGTTTAAATCACATCTCCTTTGCCTGAACCTTTAAGGAAAGAGACAATACATACATTCCAGTAAAGACTTTAAGAAAGAGAACACATATGCATACATAGAATTTTAGCATAGCAGTACAAACACCATATATAGTATTTTCTGAAAAACCAGGTATATCTTATTTCCTGCATGTATGTGAGGTCATTCTCTTTTTTGGAGAGAGCAACAAGAGGTTCCACTCTCATACCATTCACTGATCAAAGCAGCCCTGAACTCAAGGCCTTAATCCTAAAGGAGAAAACCTAAACATAAATGCAGTTTAACACACAATTTAACACACAGATCGATCAGACACCACACTATCATTATTTTACTTTTTAATTATTATTTACTACTTTCATATTTATTTTATTACTGTATTGTTTTATTTATTAAATCATCACTTTTTATTGTTCAATCATTTGTATTGTTTCTTTGATAATTTTACTTGCTGTTCAGCACTTTGGTTTATTCTGCTTAAATGTGTTAAATAAATAAATTGACTTGACTGTTTGTCAGCTTTTTCTAAAAGTCTGCACCAGCTGATCTGACTGAAACAATTGTGTTTGATTGTGTCACAGATGATCCTGATGCTCCTATCCTGGTGAGTCCTGTTCATCCTGTGACTGAAGGAGCTTCTGTTAGTCTGAGCTGCAGTTTGAGGACACAAAAAATACTTTCCAATGTGTTTTTCTACCACAATGACAAACTTATTCAAAGTGATACCCGAGAGGAGCTGAAGATCTCTGCAGTGTCAAAGTCTGATGAAGGTTTCTACAAGTGTGAATACTCAGGAAGAGAGTCACCACAGAGCTGGATGTTAGTTAAAGGTGAGCAGGATCAAAGATTTGATGAATATTTGGAAATGATTTTGATGACTGAGAAGGAAAATATCCAATATAATTACAGTTTATTAATAATTGTTTGTTGTTACACTAACTGTCAGCAGCTGACAGCTCTTCATGGCTGATTGTTGGACTGGTTTGTGGAGTCTCTCTCCTCATTATTCTCCTGCTCTTGTTGTATCGCTGCAGAACGACCAACAGGGAGAACTTTTCCTTTACTTACTACAAACTCTTCACTCATTCAGATACACAAATGCATCATGAGGTCTGTGTGAAAGCAAATGTCTTCTTTACATTTTTAATAAAGGTCCTGCTAATGAGCAGACGGTGAATCAGGATGAACATCAGCAGCAAGTGTACTCCTCTCTTCTTCATGGTTAGTTTTTCATCTACTTTAAAATATTCTGATGCTCTTTGCATCCAGACTGTAATTATTACATCTGCTGCAGTTTGAACTCTGTTGAAGGAAACAAGAATACTTGTTTGAAACTGTGTTTAAATTAGTATCACAGACATGAGGTGACTGATTTTCTCTGACCTGTAGGTGATCGTTGTGTCTATGAGACAATCAGAGGCTCTGAAAACACTGAAAATGGTAAAGTACACACTTTCATTAATACAGAGTTTGTGGAAGCTGGATGATTATACAATAACTGTGTTTAACATTAAAGTCAATAAGATGATTATTATATCTGTGATTCAGCTCAAAGTCATTAACAAGACGAGTGAGTGCACAAACTCTGAGATTTGAAATGTAAAATCTACATTGTTAATTATTCTGACTGATAATAAATGCAAACAGAGGGTGTTTGTTTTTAAATGCTTTCATTTGATCACCTCAACAGGACAACGTGGTGACCCAGAGGAGAGCTCTGACTACTATAATGTGAATCCAAATTCAGCCACAGCTCTAAAATCTTAACAGCAGCTCTTTAGCTGTTTTTATCTTTTTCTCTTTAAAGGAACTTAAAAACTTGACGTCACTTTGAGTGAAAAGGAGCAGATTTTTCATTCAAAGCAATGATCCTGATAGCCTGAGTTTATATTTCCTTCAGAAAGAATCCCTCAGTGTGTTTCGCTCGTTTATCTTCCTTTAAATTCAGAGGAGTCCAAACTATGGTTCACGGGCCAAACATGGCCCATGCTCAGATTTTTTTATGGCCCATGCATCTTGTCCATACATGTTATTTTTGGCCCACTGGCCCAAGCAATGAATTCAACTCAGCATGTAATTCCAAAAAGTGATTTTTGGAAAGTGCCAATAAAAAACAAAAAACGATGTATTTAAACTGGTGTAAATGACTTTTTGGCTCCAATCGGTCAAACATATGTCATTCTGTAATTTCCCTATTGTGGGATCAATAAAGTATCATCATCATCATCATGAATGATATCAATTCATTCTGAGTGAGAACAAATCCTGTCACAGGTAGAAGCTGCAATTACATTTTGGCAAAGCAGCTTTTATGTATTTTTTATTTATCAGGAAAAATTTAATTTTTTTCATAGAGATCTGGTCAAGGGGGCAGCAGAAGTTACAACACATATAAAATCACAGTTCTATAAAGATAGTTGAAGAGGACAGAAAGGAGCAGCTTGATTATAATGTAGCTACAGTAACACAGTCATAAAGATACTTGCAAAAATGGTCATTTCTTTATTTTATTCATAAGGCCTTCATAAATTCTCTTGACTACAGTCTAATTACCAATTTAAGCAGAGATATTATACATCAAAAACATAAAAACATCACTTTTTGGTACAACACCAGCAGCTGGATAAGATCAAGTTTCCAGAGATGAACATTTGCATAGAAAATGTTCATCTTGTTTGGCTCCACATGTTTGTGAATGCAGATTTTCTCTGTTCTGAACTTAAACAAGAACTGCTTGAGATCCAGACTGAGTGACTCCACCTACGTGACATTTTACACACATCTACCACTGCTCTGGGGTCAGACCTGCGCTGTGTACCTGTGTGTGCTTCACAGTAGTGTCAGTATCTTACCTGTTGCTCTGTTATCAGGATTACACAGCAGTTTTTTACAGTTTCTGTATGTTTTAATTTTCAGTTGGAAATTCAGAGCTTTATGCTCTACATTTGGTTACTTCATGTTTGTTTGCTGCATGGAAATGAAAGTATTAAATAACACTATTTATAAGCATCTTTGATTCTTTAAAATAACGTCATCAGGGACTGTTGGCCCTCGGGCACTTTCACATTATCAAATCCTCCATGAGACAAGTTTGGACACTCCTGCTGTCGATCATAATTTTAATGCATTTTAATGTGCTGTAGATCTGTTTTTATGTTTTTAACTATTTCTTTGATTTTGCAAATAAGCACTATGTATCTTTGTTAAAACAAAGTGTTCTATAAATAAAGTGTGTTGTTGTTGTGTGTCAGAGTGAGTACATTCACAGCTGTTCAGTGTTGTGCATGAATCCACTGAAAGAGAGCGTTCATTTAAAGGCACTCATTGTTAAACAGTTCACAATGTTCTAAAATGAACTAAAATTATCAACATGATGCGAAGTAACAGCTGCTCTGACGTTATGCTCATCACGCCTTTTTACTGTGTTTTCCCAGTTTTCTCAGGGAGGTCCGGCCTGTACTTTCATGTAATACAGATTTAATTTGTCACCAGTGTTGCCAGATCTTGCGATAGAAACAAGCCCAAAAAAAGCCCAACTGGCAACCCACCACATCGTGTAAAACTGAGGCCGCTTTTAAACAGTATAGCTCTATAGCAGTATAGCTCATTTTATTGTTTTGTCTGTGTGTTTTGGAGCAGTGAAAGTCATGTTTCTTAGCCTCATAGAAGAGAAGGGTGCACAGTTTTTGTGTGTGTGTGCTTCTCAGTATTAGCATGTTGAATTAAATCAGCATGGTGAGCACATAATTCACACTTGCAAAATCTGCGGAGTGCCTTTCATGCGTCTCCCATCAGGACTGCAGCTACTTTCTGAGGTTTTTGCGGACACATATACCTCTTGTGAGGCGCTCCTATGCATTGCATAATGCATATCCACTTTTCACGCCAGACTCCCATCCGAGCTCAGATCCATTCTTTAGTTCGCTCTTTTTCTCCCACTCTTTATTAGATTTTTTCTATATTTTCCCCACTTACAGGAACTCATTATGCTGCCTCCTCACTCTGGGATGTTATGAGTGTTTGGTTGGTTGTGCACCCGATCAACTTGGGCGGGAGGGATAAACAGGAAACGGGGGCTTGGAAGGGACAAACTACCGCCCCATAATTGCTTTAGTATGGAGTTCAAGGAGTTTCACTCGGAAAGTAAGTCAGTCCCAAATAAGCAACTTCACGTTCAAAAACAAAAAAACAAGCCCAAAAAAATGTTTGTTTTTTGAAGTAAAAATCCTACTTCATCAATACTTCATCAATACTTCATCAAGCTGCAGGTTTACTTCTTTCTGATGTTCCTGTTATCCAGGAACGTCACATCTGTCACAGCTGCTGTCTTGTGCTCCTTGTCAGTCACCACTGTGTGTGGCTGGTTAGTCAGCAGCTGCTTGTCAGTCTGGAGCTTGAAATCCAACAGGATCTTAACCCTCTTTTTCTCAGCCACTGTGGCAGGTGTGTCCCACTGCAGTGCTGGCAGCATGTGATCAAACATGAACATGGTCAGATCTGCCAGCTGCAGATTTTTCAAAGCAAGAATAAACTCTAATAGTAGAACAATCCATGTGATCAGGCCTTGTGATTGATCACCTGTTACTGATGTCTCTTAAGATGAGCTGTTTCTGAACCTCTGATACTCTCAGCCAGCAGAGTCCTTCATATAACAGCTCAGTGTCACACTGGTTGTGCTGGATGCTGCCAGAGTGCCTTCAGCTTCAACTCCTGTAAGTTAGTGACATGTTAGACGGCCTGTAGTCTAAACTACTATAATTCAAAGACAAACTGATGGAAAATATTTGTCACAAAGCAGTGAAGCTGTTTCTGAGGCTCTGTATCTGCTCTCCTCCATTCATGGTGGCTCAGTCTGTCTGACATTAGAATCAGCAGTGCTCTTCATTCTTACATTGTGGTTTCCCTCACACCAAAACACTTTCACAAACTAGTAGAATCACTGCAAAGGGGAACTTCACATGTTCTGGGGCTTCATTGTGATTGTGTTTTTCTCCTCAGCAGCGCCCTCTGCTGGATCACTAACCTGATCTGTGAGGATGATCACATATGTGACCCGATCTGGCAAAATGAGTCACAAGTCACAGGAGATAATTCTTAAGAAAATTAATCAGCACTGAATTGTGGGTCATTGTGGGTTCACGAGATGTTCTTAGCAACAAGAGAGAGACAGCTGACATGTTTTGAGCGCTGTTATAGGCTGCCAGTGAAATCATCATTAAAATGACTTGAATATCTAATATGCAAAGTAATTTTAATGATAGCATCATTACACTCCTGTGTGTGTGCAGTACTAGTGGGAATGCAGCTGATTTTTGTGTGTTTGAAAATTCCCTCTGAAGTGGCTGCAAATGGAGAACACTGTACTTTTAGTTTTTCCTGATTGTTGATTTATGATGTTCTCATTTAGTCCTTCTGTGTTCACTTTGTTTGCTCCCCGATGAGTTAAAGAACATGTGAAGTTATTTATTACGAGTATTTAGTCTCACAGAGACTTCAGGTCATTGTTTAAGGTCCTGCATGAACACGCTGTAAATGTTTCTGTAACATTGAAATTATTAGAGAATCTGTCACTCTCTCTACCCACAAAATCACACGTGAATGAATTTTTTCTTCATGCAACTGGTCAGATCACATTTCTCACAGAGAAAACTACTCAAATATAATGAATGAATGAATGAATGATACTTTATTGATCCCACAATGGGGAAATTATAGTTAACAGAACACCCATCCAAGAAAAGACAAACAATCAGACAAACACAGGGAGATAAGTGTCTGCGGCCTTGCTGCCATCACCGAGAGGCGCTGCTGTTACAAAAGAGGGAAACAAAGCAAAATACGATAGGACAGGTGAGGAAAAAAAGCATCTCATATTCTGCCCAGTAGGGGGCACCGTATGAGGTTAAAAACCCCTGCAGTAAGCGCATATAGCATAGGAGCACCAGGGTGGGGAGGGGCAGGGACGGAGGAAGCCCGCGGAGGAGAGAGGGGGGGTCGGGCTACTGTGGGGCTGACTCAAACTCCCCCTTCAGCTAACAGTTCTGATAAGATGTGGACTGGAATCACTGGGTTGTGTTTAGAGCTGGCAGCCAGCAGAGGGCACAATTTCGCCATTTCTCATTAATTGTTATGAATTCATCTGCTTGGCTGGGTGTTAAATATTTCCAGAGCTGTGATGATAAAGAATAAAGACTTTGACTTCAGAGTCTATTATTTGTCTTGGTGTGTTGCAGAAGCTAACAATCCCTGTCTGTTGTAAATGTAGCTGAAACTGTGCTTAAAGAACAAGTTCAGATACAAATCAAAGTGTGATGAGTCTATGAAGTGAAGGAGGAGGAAGTATTATTTTGACAGAGTATCAGTGAATCCTTACAGAATGGTTATGATTGTACTGTGTGAGCTCCAACATCACTGTGCAAAGTGTGTTTGTGGCTCTTCACAGCAGTTTTATTCATCCACAGAAAGTATCAACCTGTCTGTGACAGTAAAAGGTGGCCATGAGTATAAAATGAAGGCGTGTGTATCAGAGGAGGGAAAACATGTTTTTAGTGTCTGTGGGAAACTGAGGACTCACAATTGAACATAAATGTAGAACCAAGCTAGTGTGTGATGTTGTGAGACAGTTTTCTTTGAGAGGGAGCAAAACACACACACACACACACACACACACACAGACACACACACACAGACACACACACACACACGTAATGTGGTGATATTTCTTCTAGTAATGCCAAAAATGGTCAGTAGGGGGCAGTGGGATGCTCATTAATGGAGCTCTCTGTTGCAAGAGTAATATTTCTTTAGCCTCTGTTCTTCCTTCCTTTCAAACTCAGCTCATACAGCTACAAACTGCAGTCAGCTGCAAACATATCAGCTTGTTTCTTGTGGTTTACACAAAATGAAATCTTATCACATCAGGCTTCTGTGCTGATTTGCAGATTCTGCACAGACTCAGAGATGGTGGAGGTGGGCTGAAAGGTGATTTCAGATGCACAGCAGCTGCAGGCAGGCTAAAGCAGCTAAAATAGCTCATGAGAGTTTGTGTTTAGATATGGACACTAGAAAAGTCTCAGCTCTGACATCAGAGGATGTGAGCTGGCATTTTGTGTGTCTGTGTTGCACACAGTTGTTCTCTCTGACTCTTTAGTATCATGATGCTTAAAGATGAAGCTGGAACTAAATGAATGTTTTTAAAATAATAATCAAATATTGCAATGATTGCAGATGATGTGTTGAATGACAGAAATATTTACTGTTGATATGAACTCACTGCTGTCTGAAGTTTTCATGTGTGCAGCTCTTCACAGTTTACTGTAATTACTCTGTGTGTTTGTCTCATTTTGTCTCACCAATAATTCAATTCAATAAAGTGTTTGGAAATTAATGATTGAATCATTGGTAGATTTTGCTGTGTGTATGTGTGTGTGTGTGTGTGTGGGTGTGTGTGTGTGTGTGTGTGTGTGTGTGTGTGTGTGTGTGTATGTGTGTGTGTGTGTGTGTGGGTGTGTGTGTGTGTGTGTGTGTGTGTGTAGTCTTCTCACTGCTATTTTTTCTTTTTTTGGCAGTGCTGCCATCATGTGTCAGAATACGCAGCGTTCAGTCAAACTCAACAAGCTCAGTTGAAGGTTTGATAACTTCAGAGCTGCTGAGCAGCAGATCAGATCATTTTTGACCTGTTTGTGTCTTTGAATAAACTTCTTTGCAGATGGAAATGTTGTTTACTTTCTGATAGATGCAAAACTTTAAAACACAAAAATCCAATAAATACATTTTCATCAAGTAGGAATAATAACTTCTATGTTTTCACTGTGTTTTTATGCTGTGGCTCTTATTAGTAAACTTTATTTTATACTCTGCATGTTTGTTCCCCAGTGAACACATTGAGGTCCACCTGCCCTGAAACCCCATTTAAAGAGATGGATACAGGAGGCCAACACGGGGTTCAGCACAGCAGGACAGACATGGAGCTGTTTCTTTGGATCCAGCCTCAGACATGTTTTAGAGTTTATGAATTTCATCTATTGTAAATAAATGACATTTTCTTAACAGTTACTTTGGTCTCTGTACTTCTTTGCTGCCATCCCTCTTTTAGCTGCTGTCCACCCTTTTGTAAAGGTCCTCTCTCTCTCTGTTACACCTACATGTGTGTGAAAGGCTGTTGTTGGTTACTGTCTGTGCTGCCACAGGTTTATTTTGATCCACTGACAGACCTCACTGTCTCTGTGTGAACCACCTAGAACAGAGGAAATGCAGCCTGTGGTTTCAGCCAAAAGTCTCCATTTAGCAGATGTCTTGTTTTCTGTTATCAGCAAACAGCAGAGATTTGACAAGAACACAAAGAGCACAGTGAGAATTTCACTTTGCTCTCTGTGTGCATCACACACTTTATATGATCTGCCTGTCCTGGAATAATAGTAATAATTATCACTGCTGCATTAAAGTATGTGTGACACTGTGTGACCACAGATACAAGTAGAGTCACTGTGATGATGATGACACATGCTGGACTAAAGAAAGAAAGTGACATCCTGTGAAGCTGTGAAAATACGTCACACACTGAAATGCAGCTGCCTTTAAGCGTCTGTAGAAAAACAGACATTTCAAAAGTTTCTGTATGTTTTCAGGTATTTTTATGTTCCATATCTTGAAGAATCACAACCACCACTTGAATGTTAATAGGTACTGAAACTTGTATAAGCAGTAAATAAGCAACAAATAAGCAGTAAACAGGCAGTTACATCATCATGTATGTTCCCTGTTCCTTTATCTGTTCCACAACACAAACACAAACTACAGCAACAACAAAAATCTGCATTTGGATGGTTTGTTCCTCTCTGACTCCCTGGCAGCTGGTCAAAGGTTGTGTCAATGCACAAAACATAAAACGAACCAACCTGTGAAATCATCAACTGTGACACATGACCCACAGACGGCAGCCATATTGTTTCACACCCACAGCAGCAGCTGCACTATTTTATGAGGCTTTTTTTGCCTGCCTGAAAGCCACCCATTCATTCATGCAGCTCTTGATCTGTTTCTCTTGGGTTTTAATGCACTGACGCATCAGGATAAACTTATAAACTCTTTAATATGCAGAGTGATCGATCTGTGTCTGCATGTTTTTCACATATGCCGTAAAATTCTAATTACTCACTAGCTCACTCACTCACTCACTCACTCCTCATGTTTTCATTGTGCAGAGAAGCTGGTCTCATTCAGAGTCACTGAGTACAGTTTCATTATGGTTTCTTGATCATAAAGTAGTTCATTAATGCTCAGACTGCTCTGATGTCAAAGTTAGATTTCATTCCATTTAGGTAACAAAATGTATCATTTTCTACGTCCTTTCTGCATGAATTTCAGAAATAATTTGAAAGAATGGAATAATGTGTGTATGCACACGTCTCTGTCTCTGGGATAAGGATAAACACTTGTAGGAGCGTTTATCCTGGCAGGTTGGTTTTGATTTCTCTGTTTTTCTCCAGATCAGAATATTTCATCAATCAGAACATGATCAGATTTCATGATCAGAACAACAATACCTCTGGGAGCAAAGTAAGAGTAAGGGACACTTCAGCAAATGAAGTCACTCACAATCACCCAAAGCGACGCTCAGTTTGGTGTTTGGTTTATATTCTGTGTGTCACTGTGGCTCAGCTAACATTATAGCAGTAACAGCAGCCTTTAAGTCAATGAACCATCAATTTGAATTTGTATTTGAGGAGGACAAAAACATCCCAGTGAGATGCAAACTGAGCCTGGCTGATCTGAAGTGTCTCTGCAGCAGAGGCCATGCTCTCACAGGAGGGCAATGATGCAGCTGCTGCAGCTCTGAAACCACAAAGAGCAGCTTTTAATGTTAGTTTGGATGAAGGTGCCACCAAATTAATGAACTTGATGCTGGTTTTTGTGGTGGAGGAGATGCAACCAATATTGCAGTGATGTAGCATAAATGCCATCCAAGGTGGAGCTACAGTAGTATAATTATGTAATAAGTCAATAAATACCATAATTAAGTTTGTTATTAGTTTGATGAATTAATTTAACCAAATAACCAAAACCAAACAAAATATTTTTAGAAAAAATAACAACTTTATAGCTTTATTATTGCAGCAACAGGCAAAAACTGAAATTGTTTTTGTTTTGTACTCAGTGTTTACACTTTAGGAACAGTTTTCTAGAATACTCAAAGCTGCAGTATACGACAAAATAACAGCACCTGTTCATTTAAATTATGCTCATGTGTTAAGACACTAACTACTTGCAGACTGGAGCAGTCAGGGATCAAACCAGCAACCTTGCAATTAGTAGGTGAGTTGCTCTACATCCTGAGCTACAGCCACCCCTTGAGTCTGTCAAAGGGCAAACACAGAGAGGCAGACAACCATTCACGACCTGTGGGTCATTTCTCAAAAAAAAGACACAGCACTGATATTTTAGTATGGTATAACTTTAAGTTACCTCTTAGCTACAGGCTTATCTGCACCATCTCTTCACTAAAAATAAATAAATGAAACATGATCTCATGAACTGCAGAACTAAAATGAGGAAGAGTGACTGAAGCTAAATGTGTGCTGCCTTCCAGAGAACAGATTTTAGCTCTGATAGCTGACAGCAGAGAGAGAGATCAGCTCTTTGCTGCTGCTGCAGACATGAAACACTACTGATCAGCAGTTTCCTCATGCAAGCCAGTCATTTTATTAAAACACTGTGTTATAGACATTGTGCTATATTCAATATAGGGCTGCATCTCTTTATATCTACCCATGTTTCCACAGTAAATTGAATGCATGCTGAGAAAAAAGAAAGCACTACAAAAACATGTATTATAGCAAGCAGAGCAAATGTCCAGTTCCCCTTTACACATGCAGAGATGTGGCAGCAATAACAAGGCTTCAGTCACACCACAGCTAATGTGTTTTTAGTAGACATTCAATTTCATACTCAGCAAATGTGCAGTCATACTGTGGGGAGAAGAAGTATTTGATACACTGCTGACTTTGCAGGTTTCCTCACCTACAAATGAACTAGTTCTTATATAGCGCTTTTCTACTCAGTATGAGCACTCAAAGCACTTATACAACCTGTTTGCATTCACCCATGCACTCCCATTCATACAAGCACTTCCATTTTCACGAAGCTAAGTGCTTTTTAATTAACTAACATTCACACGCATTCATACTCCGACAGAACGGTCGGAGAGCAACTTGGGGTTAAGTATCTTGCCAAGGATACATTGTCATGTAGCCTGGAGTAGCCAGGATTCGAACTGCTGACCTTCCGATCAGGAGGTGACCTGCTCTACCTACTGAGCTACAGCCACCCCGAAAAGAACGGAGAGGTCTGTAATTTTATCGTAGGTGCACTTCAACTGTGAGACACAGAATCTAAAACAAATCCAGAAAATCGCATCGTATGATTTTTAAACAATTAATTAGCATTTTATTACTGCCAATGATTTTGTAGTTCAAAGCAGTTTGTGATCACTCTCTAAAACCTGACAATGCTTCTGCCCCCTACAACATTACATCAGGGACAGTGTCAGAAGATGAGGCCCAGTAAGAGTCATTCTGTCAGAGTTTGAGTGAACAGTTGAACAATGAGTTAGCCTCAAAATACACTAACACCACTGATTCCCATCAAACTAGATAACAGGTTATGGGAGGAGGGAGCAAAACCCAAGATTGCAGCACGCCTCAGGACTCTGCTTTCCACAACCACTTCTGGATCGCAGGGGTTCAGAGGCAGCTGCAGCAGAAGGTAATTGCACCACAGCCTCAGTTTATTGATTCTAGGCTCACTCACAGCTTAATATCCTAGTAGAAAGTCTCTCTGAAGCTCTTCTTGTCTCTGCACTGAATGCCAACACACCAAACTTCTCCAGCTGACCTTGTCCTTTCTGGAAATCAACATGAATTAATACAGTTTGTTGTTTTTGAAGCTCTTTGCTCTCCTCTGTGCTATAGATTTACTTCCAGCAGCCACAGTGCCCACTAGTCCTGAAACAGAAGCAATGGAAAATTACATCTCAGATTCCCGAGCCACCAGGATATTCAGACCTCCCTCTTCTCCAGTTGGTGCCAACTTGTTCTTCATGGGAGAAAATGAAGAACAAGTTGGCACGTTCTTCTAGAAAACATTGTAGAAATAGATGCATCAGACTATGAGGTGGGCACCATCTTGTCCTGGGTAGTTAATAACAAAACGCATACATGTGCCTTTTTAATTTCCTCATTTCTCTTTTGCAGAATGCAAGTACGATATGGAAAACTGCTGGCAGTGAAACTAGCCCTAGAAGAATGGAGGCACTGGCTGAAGAGAGCAGAACAACCATCATGATTTGGACCGATCATAAGAACCTTGAATACTTGCAGTCAGCCAAATGACTCGACTCTCACCAAAGCCTGAATAAAATCACCTTAAATTGAACCCTGCAGCATGATCCTGATCCACAGAACAGTTTAAAAATAACTTACAAGTTTCTAAAGAAAAAAGAGGAAACAACTATGATCCACAAAATATGTCACCTGACTTGAACAACTCATTAGCATATCATAGAGAAAGGTAGGAATACAACACACAAGAAAGAAGCTTATATGTTTGCAGTGGACAGGAAATGTAAACACGTCACCAACTGCTGCGGTCAAAGCTACAGGAGCTGTTTGAGGGTGTAAAAGGAAGGAAGCACAGAGAGGCTGCAGCCAGAAGAAGAAGTCTGAGACAAACTCTGATCTTGTCTGTATTAAATGCAGCTTCTTTTTCTGCTTCTACTTCTCGTAGCTGCTGCTTCACTCTTTCTCTTTACAGGAAGTTGTAGAAGTTTTCAGACGTGTCGCTGCTGGATGTGAGGATGGGACCCACTTTGCTCTGTGAGCTGGGCCTATTCTGTGAGTACATCACTGACTTCTATAGTTTGATTCATACTGACTGATAAACATGTTTCAGTGAGAAGAACAGAGTATCAGTCATTTGGAGCATTTCAGTTCATTTGAACAGAGGACTCTCATGTTTGTTATCAACATGGTTGTTTGTAGCCTGGATTAGATTTTAGTGCACTGACTCAGATTAGAGTGGAGCTGCTTTAGTTTCTCTAAGAAAGGTTTGTTTCTGCATCTGTGATCATTTGATGCATTTTACATCTTAATATAAAATGCAGCCAATCACAGCAGCCACTGCTAAAAGCCCAAGTGTTTTATTTCTGCCATATTTGAGTGTGTCTTTAGTTTGATGATGTCTGAAGTTTCTGCCTTTATTGTAGTGCTCTGTATGCTCCTCTGCACTGGACACGCTCAAGGTGACTGAACACTTTCACTTTTTCATTTGTTTCTCTTTATTTAGTAATAACGATTCATCTCAGCCTGCTGCATTAAATATTATTTAATATTTGAAAATACAGTATAAACACAGATTTTGCCTCCTATAGTGCATAAAAGTGTGTTAGATTGTTAATGGTGTGGTTGTGTTGGATTCTAGATGCTGTGTTAACTATTGAACCCACCTGGTCCAGTTTTTTCATTGGAGAGTTTGTTACCTTCATGTGTGACATGAATGAAGGAGCAGACACTGACTGGGAATACAAACTCAACAAGGATGGTCGAGAAGTTGTCCCCTACAACACAAACAAAGACTACAGATTAGAAATTACATCTACAGGTTACAGTGGTGAATATCAGTGCTTTGGTTGCAGGAAGAGTTCAAATTATATAAAGAGCAGTAACACTGTCTCTGTAACTGTATCAGGTGAGTTTTCAGTAAAAAAGCATAAATTTATGATCTTCATACATTTAATTAATGTTGTCATGGAAACTGTTTTTCTGATCCTGTGAAACTTTAACATCTGTATTTTACCTGTTACTACAGTGTAAATTTAAAAGAAAAAACAGCAAAATCTTCATAACATTTAAGGTGACTGATGTTTGTGTTATCTAAACCTTTATAATGATTCATGTACATATTTGTTTTCCTCTCTTCCATAACTGCAGATAAACCCAGGGCCACACTGACAGCAGGAACAACAATCATACCAGTAGGGGGCAGTGTGACACTGACCTGCTCTGTGGGGAGATCTGCTGAGTGGAAATATGAGTGGTTCAGACGCACCCAAAGTACCACTGAAGTTCAAATCAGAAGAGATGATCCACCAAACAGAGTTATCAGAGTATCTCAAGGAGGAATCTACAGATGCAGAGGAGGAAGAGGAGACCCAGTTTACTACACTGATAAAAGTGATGAAGTCAGCATTGAGATAACCTGTGAGTTCAGTAATTTAGTTTGAAACATTCACTCATGATTAGCAAACATACAATGTTAAGTTTTCTCTGTTGATTTCATGTTTCTGTTTGTATCTCAACTGTTAACATCTGTAAACAGTTTCCAATAAAGTTGCTGTAAAACAACAACAACACAACTGGCCTCAGATATTCAGCGGTGAGACGATCACTCTGACATGTGAGGTGGAGGAAGGAGGTGAACCCACTGAGTGGGAGTATGGATGGAGAGGACCCAGGCAAACCACACAGTGGACACACAATAATTATCTGACATTCAGAGTTTCTGAGTCCAGCAGTGGAGACTACATGTGTAAGAGTCGATGCAGAGATGACTCATATTCTTCAACAGAGTGGAGTGAAGCCTTCACACTGTCAGTAACAAGTAAGTCATGTTTCTTGTGTGATCTACATTTTATAAATGTCACAATGGTACAAACACGTTATTATTCAGAGAGCTGCAGCTGATAGCAGCTCATTGTAGTTTTTCAATTTGTTAAAGGGGAAATGTGCAAAATCCAGTTTTTTAGCCCTTAAATAAATTTTTGTGTACTTTGAGTGTGTAGGAGTGCAGAAAATTTGAATTTATTCTTTCCCGGTGCTGCATAGATATCTTTATATTCTTTTTGGGTCAGATTTTTCACTCTGCTCAGTTTTCCCTGTTACGTTTTCTTTCCTCTTACGTCACATTATTTGCTCTGGAACTGCTAAACAAGGTCATGGACTTCCAGCTAACCAATTTTGTGAATCCGACATTTTTTTCTTGCAGCAATTTTGTAGTCTCTCACACACACACACACACACACACACACTACATGCTATATAATGTTTTGTGAGGGTGTTCAGGATCGAGTTCTTCATCTTGGTGTGTTGAATACTGAAGTGTGCACTTTTTTGTGCTACAGTGTGTTGGGCAGTTCATATTTGGTTTATAATGTGCATCAGTTTCAATCTGCAAATAATTAAATTCATTCTTAATGGCAGCTAGAAGTTAAAAACTGAGACTTCCTACTTTAAGAGTGTCTCTGCTCGTATTTAAGATCCATGTTGAAGTTTTCTGATCAGCTGCTCTGCATCTCATCCTGCTGTTGATAAGATAAAATAGTTTCTATTAGACCCACATTTGGGAAAGTCACATCATTGGTATTTTGTGTAGCATACTGCATGTGAGCCTTTTTGTTTTTGATCAGTCCTTAGGTGCTTTCAGCTGTTCACCTGTGACATCTGACAGGTAGGGTGTGAATGTCAAAACCAATGTTGGACCCAAATGCAGTGCACAGGAGGCAGAATTGACTAAGAGGTTCCTTTAATGAGGATTATTAATATAGCTAAACAACAAACACAGGAAAACTCAGGGCTTAAATACAAACAAGGGTGACAACAGGATCAGGAACAGGTGGAGACACAGCTGGGAATAGTTAAGCAAGACAAGACAGAAGGAAACTGAACGTGAAGCACACAAAACACAAGACTAGCAAAGTAAAACAGGAACCAAGCAGCCATAGAAACAGATGTGGACGTGACATAAGACAGAGAGACAGAATCCAGACACATGGACTCACAAAACATAAGTGACACGATACCAGAGACACAACAGAGAGAGACGAGACTAGAACTCAACCAGACATGGAAATACAAGAGAGACAGGAATACAGAGATTAAGGGAACATAACATAACTGAGCAGAACCAGATAAGAACCCTGAAATATTAAAGAAATAAACCAGGAATCATAACAAGGTAACTCAAAACTCTGGGTCCAAGACGCAGAGACCATGACAGTGAAAGGTATTTGTAGTAGAAAGTTGTAGCTGCTGCATTCATGTGATTGTGTGTTGGTGTGTTAGTATGGTATTCTAGCTGATGTCAAGAAATGCAGTGATTGGTGTTTCAGTTCAAACTCAATCTGAAGCGTCTTTATCAAAACAAAAGCAACCGCAGGTCAAACTGACAGCCTGTCTGCTTCAAATAAAACTAAATAAAAGGATTCTGATTAAGTTTGTCAGCATAATGTTTATAACCTGGAATATAAAGTCTGAAGATCTCATTTTTATAACTTTCAAACTCAGCCTGTGAAATGTGCTGTTAACTCATTTATTTAGTTTTCTTTTTGATCTCCTGCCAACAAGTGCGTACTTTATGTTTAGGTAACTTTGATTTTACACTACATTTAATGTTTCCTCTGACCTTTCTACACCCACCACACACCCTGACCTCCTCACTGCAGCTCTCATACTGTCATGTCCTGGGCCGTTGGCCCAGCGTTTTGTGTTAATTTATTTCCTGAGTTTGTCCTCCCAGTAGGTTGATGTCTTGTGTTTCCTAGTGTTGTGATATGTCTGCGTCTCTGTCCTGAGTCTGTGCCTGTTTAGTCAGTATGTTCCTTGGTTTGTCACTTCCTGTTTATTTTGACAGTCTGGTTTTCCTGTGCTTTGTGTTCAGCTTTGCTTCCCCTGTGTAATTAGTTTCATTTGCCTCACCTGTTGTTCCCTGCTGTTTCCTCTTGCCCTGATTACCCAGTGTGTATTTAAGCCCTCAGTTTCCATGTGTTCCTTGTCGCGTCGTTGATGTTTTGTGCCCGCATGTTCCTGTGTTCCCTGTGCCTGCCCTTCGTCTCCCTGTGCCTCCCTTCCAAGGTTTTTGTATTTGTGTTTCCCCGTTGAAATAAATCCCCTTTTTAGTTATGTTTGCTTCTGGAGTCCTTCATGTGAGTCCTTCCTCGTCCGTTTCCTCCCCGGCCATGACAGAACGACGCGACCATTACAAAACCCCCTCCGGCTCCAATTTTTTCGACGGCACTCGTCTAGCGCTGGGGGGCCCGGCGTCTTTGAACAGTCCCCGTCATCGTCACTCACCTGCCTCCCTTTCGCTGATCCCTCCCTTCCTCGGCAGCCGCGGAGGAGAGGGAGTTCCCGGCAGCAACGGCGGAAGGCACCCCGAGACCCGAGCGGTATAACGCCGCGGACCGCTTCACCACTTCACACCCAATCCTCCGTTTCCGTGAGTAACACTGGCTTCAAACGCTACTATGCCTGCGGACAATTATTCCCGTCACCCCCCCCTGCCTTTCCCCTCCCTGAGGTGGCAAAGCAGACCATTATCTGTTGGGTGGATTCACTGGTTATGGACCTTCTGGCTGACCCATGTGAGCAGGAACAGCAACAGCTCACGGCCCAGCTGCAAGGGCTGGTCGATGATTACCCTTGGTTATTTGGCTCTCTGCATGGGTTAGTGCAGGATTTCTTAACCTCCACCCTTCACCTACAGCAGTCCCCAGTGTCAGCTCATTCTCAGTCCCCAGTGTCAGCGCATTCTCAGTCCCCAGTGTCAGCGCATTCTCAGTGCCCGGTGGTCAGCTGTGTCTCAGTCTCCCCAGTCAGCTGTGCCTCAGGCTGCTTCCACGCGGCCAGTTTTGACGTACTCAGGTCCCTCTAGCCTTCAGTCGGTTTTCCCTAATGTCTGTTCACCCTAGCACTCTGTCAGTTCCTCCAGTGTCAGTTCCTCCAGTGGTCAGCTCCTCCTCAGTCGCAGTGTTCCCAGTCAGCTGTAGCTCCAGCTCCTCCTCAGTCGCAGTGTTCCCAGTCAGCTGTAGCTCCAGCTCCTCCTCAGTCGCAGTGTTTCCCAGTCAGCTGTAGCTCCAGCTCCTCCTCAGTCGCAGTGTTCCCAGTCAGCTGTAGCTCCAGCTCCTCCTCAGTCGCAGTGTTCCCAGTCAGCTGTAGCTCCAGCTCCTCCTCAGTCGCAGTGTTCCCAGTCAGCTGTAGCTCCAGCTCCTCCTCAGTCGCAGTCTCAGACCCCTCAGTTAGCTCCAGCTCCCTCTGCTCACCCTGCTCCCGCTCCCTGGGCTCCAGCTCCCCCTGCACCCGTACCTGTTCCGCGGGTGGGGGCAGCCACGGACGGGCTGACCTCTGCACCCGTACCTGTTCCGCGGGTGGGGGCAGCCACGGACGGGCTGACCTCTGCACCCGTTCCTGTTCCCGCGGGTGGGGGCAACCAGGTCCAAGCCTTCGCATCGGTTTTCTGTGTTAGCTGCAGCAGCAGGGTCTCAGTCAGCTCTAGCTCCAGTCGCTCTCCCTCGCCTTCAGTCCAGCTCCAGTAACTCTTCCTCGGTCCCCAGTGTCAGCTGTTTCAGTGCCCTCTCAGTCAGTTCCCTCAGCCCCTGTCTTAGTTCCCTTCGGTTTTTGGTCCCAGTTCCCTCAGCTCCTGCTCCTTCTGTAG
The DNA here is from genome assembly GCF_007364275.1 of Archocentrus centrarchus. NCBI lineage: Eukaryota > Metazoa > Chordata > Actinopteri > Cichliformes > Cichlidae > Archocentrus > Archocentrus centrarchus. Next base: position 93,931 of record NW_022060169.1, read on the forward strand.
CTCCAGTAGTGTCAGCTCCCTCTCAGGCCCCAGTGTCAGCGAGCTCTCGGTCCTGTCTCCACGCAGCCCAGATCTCCCTAGCTCTCGGTCTGTCTCCACGCAGCCAGATCTCCTAGCTCTCGGTCTGTCTCCACGCAGCCAGATCTCCCTAGCTCTCGGTCTGTCTCCACGCAGCCAGATCTCCCTAGCTCTCGGTCTGTCTCCCACGCAGCCAGATCTCCCTAGCTCTCGGTCTGTCTCCACGCAGCCAGATCTCCCTAGACTCACAGCCCGCTCTCTCTGGCTCCCGGCCTGCTCCACGCAGCCAGTCGTCTCCCGGCCTGCTTCCACGCAGCCAGTCGTCTCCCGGCCTGCTTCCACGCAGCCAGTCGTCTCCCGGCCTGCTTCCACGCAGCCAGTCGTCTCCCGGCCTGCTTCCACGCAGCCAGTCGTCTCCCGGCCTGCTTCCACGCAGCCAGTCGTCTCCCGGCCTGCTTCCACGCAGTCCCCTGCACCTCTGCTATTCCTCGAGCAGCCCCTGCTGCTCAATAAAGCAGCAGTGTGCCCTGTTCCGCGGGTCCCAGCCTACGCATCCGGTGCCTCACTATGTAGGCCCCGTTCAGCCCATGGGCTCAGCTCACTCCAAGCCGATGGGGGTCTCCGCTCATTCCGAGCCGATGGGGGTCTCCGCTCAGTCCGAGCACTCCGCGCCAGAGGGCCCCGCTCAGTCCGAGCCGATGGGGGTCTCCGCTCAGTCCGAGCCAGGGGGTCCCGCTCAGTCCGAGCGCTCCGCGCACGAGGGTCCCGCTCAGTCCGAGCCGATGGGGGTCTCCGCTCAGTCCGAGCGCTCCGAGCCAGGGGGTCCCGCTCAGTCCGAGCCGGTGGGGGTCTCTGCTCAGTCCGAGCTCTCCACGTCACCCGAGGGTTCCCCACCAGAGCCCGGGGTCGCCCTTCTCCGCCGCCGCATGCCCCGCGGTCGGCCTCCAGTGTCTGCTCCCCGTCGCCGCCGCCGCACGCCCCGCGGTCGGCCTCCGGTGACCCCTCCTCGTCGCCGCCACGCTGGGAGCGCGGTCGGCCTCCAGTGACTCCCCCTCCTCGTCGCCGCCGCCGCTGGGAGCGCGGTCGGCCTCCAGTGACTCCCCCTCGTCGTCGCCGCCGCCGCTGGGAGGGCGGTCGGCCTCCAGTGACTCCCCCTCGTCCTCGCCGCCGCTGGGAGCGCGGTCGGCCTCCAGTGATCCTTCTCGTCCTCGTCGCCGCCGCCGCTGGGAGCGCGGTCGGCCTCCAGTGATTCCTTCTCGTCCTCGTCGCCGCCGCCGCTGGGAGCGCGGTCGGCCTCCCTCGTTGGGATTTTGCTTTGTGGCCCCTTGGCCTCTGCGGCCTCCTGAACTGTGTGTTTTTTGTTTTGGATTTCCCACTGACTCCCCTGAACTGTGGATGTTTTTTCCCCTGCTGTTTTTTGTTTGTCATAGCTCCTGGACTGTTCCTTGTTTCGGCCCCCTGTTTTGGACATTGGAGCTCTACGGCCTTGTGCCGTCGCTTTTTGTTTCATCCGGTTGTTTTTTTTTTGGCTTCTCGTCCCCGTGTTTTGTTCTTGTTTGGACTGTGTTGCCTCTGCTCTGCCTCATTTTGATGCCCCCTGTTGGACTGTTCTCGGCCTTGTGCCGTCGCCTTTGTTCTGGTCCTGTGTTTTTGTTTTCTTCCTGTCCGGGTTTGATTTGTTTTGTTCACGCCCCTGTGATTTCTGTTTTGCTCCCTGTCTTTGTTTTTGTTTCGGGCCCTCCCTCCTGGTCCCCCGCCTCCCG